>NC_033644.1:1041492-1084372 GCF_001540865.1 Ananas comosus | reverse complement strand
GACCCATAAGAGGAGAGAGAGAGAGAGAGAGAGAGAGAGAGAGAGAGTTCAAAAACCCCAAGAAAAAAACAATACCCTTTTAGCTTTGTTTTCTTCTCTTTTACGCTAATTAAATCCAAATTAAGACCCCCTTTAAAACAACCTAGACTCAAGGGGTGGAACTCTATGTGCTGCAGGTGCCCGAAGACGCCGGAGGCGCGGCGCCGCCGCGGCGGGGGCGGCTCCTACGAGCGGCTGCGCGCGGGCTACTCGGCCTGGAGCGGCAGCGGCCGGGGCCGCGGGAGGAGGCCGCTGCCGCCGCCGCGTCCCCGCCGCGGCGGCGTCTGCGGCGGCGGCGGAGCCGCCGCCGCCTAGAACCTCATCCTCTCCTGCGGCGGCGCCTCCCTCTTGGTCGCCCTAGCGGTGGGCGCCGGCATCAACCAGGTGAACATGTCGTGGGGCCGCTGCGAGTGGAGGCGGGGGCGCGGCGGCGGAGGCCGCTGGAGGAGGGGGAGGCCGCAGCGGCCTAGCCCGCTCCTCCTCACCGCCGGCGCCGCCGTCGCCACCACCGCCACCGTCCCCAGCTCGCGCTACGTCGTCTCGCCCACGCCGTAGAGGGACCCGGCGTAGCGGAGGAGGGGCGATCCACGATCCACCCGTTTCCCCGGATTTCCTTTTCTAAATTTGGGGGGATTCGATCCCCCACCTCTCCTAAACCCTTTCCAATCTCGCCTCTCCTTTCCCCTCCTCTGATCGCTTCTTTCGCCTTGATACCCGAGCGCCAATAGTACCACACGCCACCACAAACAACAGAAACCATTGGGTTTTCCTCTTCTCCTCTCCTCTCTCTCTCTCTCACTCTCTCTCTCTCTCTCTCTCTCTCTCTCTCTCTGTGGTGTTCCCCACATATCCGACGCAAAAGCCGCGGTGTTGCCCACTAGGTGTTTGGGTAAATTCCCCTTTCCACTTTTCCCCTTGTTTTGAATCTTTTCATTCCAATTTCGCATCATTTTTGATACAAATTTGTGTAGACAGGGTTAAAGTTTTCACCTTTGGCCTTATTTGCGGCTGTGGGGGTGGTGGAACTGGGCGTTTACTCGCTGTAACTCTGGGAGTGGGTCACATCACACAACACAACACCTGGGGTAGTGTAAAAGAGAGAGAGAGAGAGAGAGAGTAGTGTTAAAAGTTCTATACTGTTTAACGGAGTGTCCACCTGACGTGTCGGAACTTTTCTATACTAATATAATCGTGGAGCTTCGCCTGATTTCAGTTTGAGAATACAGGATTAGTGGTCTTCTTTACAGGTAAGCTGTGTTCAATAGTGATATATTGAGTAAGAGTGTTGGTTTGTAGGGGTTTTCGGTTCCAATTATTGGGTGCCGTTTTATACTTTATTCTCGTTACGATAGGTATGTGAGATAATAACCCTCATTTTGAATGTAAGTATTCGACAAATACCGGATGTAAATGGTTGAACAGAATAGTTTTATTATTATTGTTACTGTTATTGCAATTGATTTTGGGTTGACGAACATAATTCTGAACCTAGAAATTCACACTCTACATGTAGGACTGTTCCTCACGTTTTCATCGTAAAAGGTATTTTGTTGTCATAGGACGCCAGAAACTTTGGAGGAATGGGGTTCCTTATAATAAAAAAGTACCTTTGTTCTTCATTCCCCCTTTTTCTTAGAGTAAAACTTGACACAACACAGGTACGATATGAGACTGTTTCATAAAGTGTCAATACTACGCCGATTTCGTGGTTCGTGATGTCTTTGGTTTCGTTTCTTTTACTAATTTTTTACCCTCCAATTTTTTTTTTTTTCTCCCCCCCCACCACTCCCGCTTTGGAAGAAACTTATCATGAACTAAAGTTCCCCTTTCGGGATTGCATAAGGTTCCCCAGTGGTGGAGGTGGGTTGAGGTTTTGGGATTTTAACTTCGTGGTCAATTCCACTCTCTTGGTATTCGTAGATGCTGTGGGCACAGGCCTACCCCTGCTTTGTTCCAGATGTTTGCTCTTTGGGATCCGAAACTAGAGGTGCCGAGGTGGCGATGAGTCTCTCTAGGCGAGGGATGTAAATGAAGCGTGTGTCACGGGGTGGTGTAGGATTACGATATAGCGAGAGAGGGANTTAAATTTTAAATTTTAATTTCAAATTTTGAAATTTCAAAGTTAAAATTTTAAATTTAAAAATATAAATTTAAAAATTTAAATTCAAATATAATAAGAGAGTAATATCATTATCTTTTATTTATAAAAAAATACTATCATTTTTATTCCATCTTACCTAAGCAGACGTTATTTTTTTTATTTACAGAAATAATTTAATTTTTATTCAAACGTAAAGTTGGTCTTAATTTATATTTATTCTTGAAATAGCTAATTTTTATTTATTTTCGAATTAAACGATATCTTAGCGTACAACATTGTAAATCAATCGTACCGAGATTCGTGACCTCTCAGTGTACATCTGATCTGACTCGTTTACGTCACATCCACGTCACTGATCATGTAAAAAGCTTTAATTACACTTAATGAAAAAAAAATTATTTTTCTAGCAATTATTAAATGTATGAATTAAAGGTAAATAAATTACATAAAACCATTGGAACTTAAATAGAAAAATATCAAACGCACATGAAATTTTTGATCAATATATTATATATATATTCTTCTAAATTTTATTTTATTTTATTTTTTTATCTTCCGAATTTTTTTGCGTAAATATATTTTTTCGTACATTTTTAGGAATATAGAATAGAGAATTCATTTGAAATTAGAAAAAAAAAAGTAGAGAAAATTAGAGACAAAAAATAAAAATAAAAATAAAAGTACAAATTTTTAGCATTTGATAAACAAAAATAGGGATGTGTAAATTTAGAATTTACAAGGAGATATATGCAAATTTTCCCTTTATAAATTGCTCTATATTTAAAGGCCCCGACGATCGCGAATAACGTCCCCCGCTCGCGACTCTCTCCTCCGAGTTCTCCGTTACTTATAATTCGAATCTTCTCGCTTTTCTCCCTCAATTTCCTCCGATTTACATTTTAGTCCCTGCCTCTTCACCCCCTCTATTTCTCTCTCTCTCTCTCTCTCTCTCTCTCTCTCTCGACGACGATCTCGATCTGTACCCGCTCCACCAAACCCTTGCGCTCGATCCAAAAAAAGTTGCGACAATGGAGGAGGGCGCGGAATGGGGATCGTGAGGGGCGGGGAGGAGGCGATGCGGCCCAGGGAGATGCCGCACCCGCTCTGCTGCATCGCGCTCGACCCCTGCCACCGCCACCACCGCTGCCGCCGCGGCCGCCACTCCTCCTCGCCCGATCCGGCGACGCCGGAGGGGGAGGAGGTCGCCGGAGGCGGCGGCGCGGGGGCGGAGGTGAGCGTCGCCGGGGTGCTGTACAAGTGGACCAACTACGGCCGCGGGTGGCGATCCCGCTGGTTCTCCCTCCGCGGCGGCGTCCTCTCCTACTCCAAGATCCGCCGCCGCCGAGGCGGCGGCGGCGGCGGCGCGGGCGATCGTCGTCTCCGGCGGCGGCGCGCTGGTGTCGCCGCACCGATCGGGGATGGGGGGCGCGGGGGCGGTGGTGATGAGGCCGGGGTCGGTGGGGGGGAAGGTGCCGCTAGGGTTGCGGAGGAAGGGGCTGAGGATCGTGGTGACGGGGGGCGCGGGGTTCGTGGGGAGCCACCTCGTGGACCGGCTCATGGAGCGGGGGGACAGCGTGATCGTCGTCGACAACTTCTTCACGGGGCGGAAGGAGAACGTGGTGCACCACTTCGGAAACCCTAATTTCGAGCTCATCCGCCACGACGTCGTCGAGCCGATCCTTCTAGAAGTCGACCAGATCTACCACCTCGCCTGCCCCGCCTCCCCCGTCCACTACAAGTTCAATCCCGTTAAGACCATCATATCCTTTTTCTTTCCCCTTTTTACTGCATTTTTTGGACGAATTTTTCCGAATTTTTTCNTCTCTCTCTCTCTCTCTCTCTCTCTCTCTCTCTGTGGTGTTCCCCACATATCCGACGCAAAAGCCGCGGTGTTGCCCACTAGGTGTTTGGGTAAATTCCCCTTTCCACTTTTCCCCTTGTTTTGAATCTTTTCATTCCAATTTCGCATCATTTTTGATACAAATTTGTGTAGACAGGGTTAAAGTTTTCACCTTTGGCCTTATTTGCGGCTGTGGGGGTGGTGGAACTGGGCGTTTACTCGCTGTAACTCTGGGAGTGGGTCACATCACACAACACAACACCTGGGGTAGTGTAAAAGAGAGAGAGAGAGAGAGAGAGAGGGAGAGAGCGATATAGCATTAGGATGTGGTGGGGCACTGTGTGCGAAGTAAATGTAGGGAGCGGATCTCTCTGAGTAGCGGTGGAGCCGTGGAGATCAAAGCCTAGGGTTTCTCGTTTGTAGACCTTGTTTCGTCCCCATCCGGACACGGGTGTCGTAGATGCTTGTGGTTCTCTCACCTTAACTGGTGCTTCAATTTTAGGGTTTTGGAGTTGGGTGGAGGTGGTGACCCCTTGGAATACGTTAGGGCTTTCCCCTTGAAATCAAGTACTATTCAAAGAAGGTTTCGCCCTCACCCCCCCTTGGAATACGTTAGGGCTTTCCCCTTGAAATCAAGTACTATTCAAAGAAGGTTTCGCCCTCACCACCCCCCCCTCTTTTTTTTTTTTTAACCTCCCATTTTTTAATCATTTTCTTTGCTTTGGTTTCTGTAGTGCTTGGTGCTTTAGCCGCATCATAACTGTGAAATACTTTGTCAGAGTATAGCATGGACACAACACAGTTCAAAATGAGATTCTTTTTCCCCCTTACTTCTTGTTTCCATGAAAAAATAATATTCCTTGGGGTAAGGAGGTTTCAAAGACCGCAGGATACTGTTGTTTTATGGAAAATGCTACTTTTGCACTCCTTGTCAGGATGTACATCTCACACTTAAAGATCCAAGTCTTAATACAAGCAGTTGGGTTTTAGTTAACGTTATTGTCATTGTTATTATTATTTTGATAAGACAAGTTGGTAAATGTAGGCCATAAACAGCTTATGAATGTAAGTTTTACTCCCAATAATAGAGTGTATGGATAGCATTGCTCTTATTTCATATTTTGCCGTGGGTTATTAACCTTGGCTTTTGGGGATGTTTGGTTGTGAGAATGAGTTATATAGTGATAACTTGTGTCGAATGGACATTTCTTCTGGTGATTAGGACATAAGAGTTTGACTTTAGTCCGCTTCGAGGTGCTAATATAATCATATCTTTTCAAGGCTGTGCAGTCCACCTGTGAGGCAATTTGTCATATCTTGAAAATTGTGATTACTTGTTTTTTTTTTTTTTTTTTTTTTTTTTTTTTTTTTGCCTCCTCCTCCTTTTTTAACTTAGAGATATCTTTATGTCTCTAAACAACTAATTTATCAATTGTTTTGAGTAAACAAGGGAGATTTATGGAATGAGTTATTCTAGCATGTAGAATAGTCTAGGAACTGTTTGGAATCCTTGGATGTGAGAACAAATTGTTGATATCTTACAGCTGGATGAGGGTTTTGTTGATTTTAACGTAAGAGTTAGGGCTCACTACATGAAAGTTCCTATATTTTGAGAAACTTATTTATTTTATTTTAATTATGTGGTGTTTTGGTGTGTCCTTGCAAATTAGATTTATTTATTCCTTTGTATCCACTTTTTTAGTCATCTTTTCATGCTTCATCCTTGCTCCAAAAGAGGAGGATGTGCTGGATAAGTCATTCTTATATTCAAACAAACAGTTGTTTATAGGATGGTAATGGCTTGTAAATACTACTAGCTTTATTGCTGTGCAATTCATGTGAGAGTAAACTGAAAAATATTCACAATACTTGAAAGATGATGAATATATAAACTTCAGTGAGCCGAGGGCTCCATTTTTCTTGCAGTCGTTAGAGAACAGATCATGCAACCTTTTTTGTAGCCATCTATGAGGGTTTTGTTGATTGTAACGAACAAGGTTCTATGTGCTTTGTGAATGCAAATTATGGGACTAGATTACTTAAGAAAGCAGCCTTTATTTGTAGTTGTGTATGCTTAAATACAAGGATTTAGGTTCTCGTCGGTGCAACCTGTGCTTGCTGTGCCGTCCCGTGCATCAGATATAGACACGACAACCTCTTTGCTGATGGCAAGGTTCAAAACTTTTTTTTCTTTGAAATTAGCGAGTAGCTATATCAATGGAAGTGCAAAAGATTTGATAAAGATATATAATTACCATTAGAATATATTAATGCTAAAGAAAATAAATATTTCATGCTATTGTGTGTTGGCACATAGGTAATTATCAACATGCTGAAGAAAATAAATATTTCTGAATGGCACACATTGGCACGACATGGTATGCACCGTGCCGTACCGTGCCGGTAAGTGTTTGTGATGGCCCTGTGCCACGACACTTAAATCCTTGCTTATGTAGCAATCTAACTGCCTCCAATAACCCAAACATGCGAGGGGTTTATTTAACCTATATAGATGCAAGTGTCTATCTTTCGTATTCCTTGTTAGGGCTTTGATTCATGCAGTTTTGTACTTGTTTTCTTTCAATATGAAATATAATGATTTATCAAATAAATATTTATGTACCTGCCTATTGCATATGCTCTATGCATTCCCTTGATTATCAACATGCTGTGACCACATTTTATGAATACTGTGGAGGGGTTTAAAAATGCGAGTAGAAGTGGATAATATTATTTTTTGTTAAACAATTTGCAAAATTTTAAGGTTTCGTTTGGTTTGGGTATAAGCAAGAACTGCATGTTCCGGGGATAGGTATAAGTTCAGATATAAGCCTGGAATAAACCAATTTTGTCTTTGGATGAAAATTGAGTTGTTCTCGGGAATAAGAAAAATAGCGTTTGGATAGATAAGATGGAATAAAAAGAATAGTGGGTAGTTATAAATAGAATGAGATTGCCCTTTATATTATATTTGAATTTAAAATTTAAAATTTTATATTTAAAATTTAAATTTAAATATATAACTTTTAAATTTCAAAAATTCAAAATATAAATTTAAAATTTTAAATCTCAAATTCAAAAATTCAAAGTTTTAAATTTTAAATTTTACATTTTAAATTTAAGATTAAATCTAAATTTTAAAAATCTAAAATATCAAAATTTAAATTTAAAAAACTTAAAATATCAATTTAAAATTTAAATTTTAAAATTTAGAATTTAAAATTATAAATGTTAATTTTAAGATGACAAATTATAAATTTTTAAAATTTAAATTTAAAAATTAAATAGGAGTGGGAAGCTATTCCCTCCCTCCCCTATTCTGCGGGGGTGGGGGGATGGGGATTGTTAACCCCACCCCTTAACGGGTTTCTTGGATATCTTGGATAACCAGTTAAGGGGTGGGATTAACAATCCCACCCCCAATTAACACCATTAGGGGATAGGGGGGGATAATCCCCCAACCAAATGGTGACTAATAGTACAATTTTACCAGGGCAATACATGGTTTGAAATAGATTTATGATAACAAAGTGGTCATCCTTAAGCTTTATTGCAACGCCACATGCTCCGTTTTTGCATCCATTACTAGTTGATGTAAAGGAGACTCGAAAGCTTTATTTGTCTCCTTTCAATTGGGGGGAAAATGTTCTTATGAAGTGCGGGCTGGTGTCTATGTGCCATACATACATATATATTACAGTGTATGCAGCTATCCATTTGGTGTGCTACTTGAATTTTTGTGTAGATAGTGTTGTTTTGTCCCTTGGACATCCCAAATATTCCATTATTTTATGTTAGATGTTATATTACTTTGCATTGCAGCTCATTTTAAAGGCTAAAGTTTTACCTTTGAGTTTACTTCAAGCTGTTCAATTTGAATAATTAGATACTGACTTGGCCATCTGTTTTTTTTTTTTTTTTTTTTTTTTTTTTTTTTTTTTTTTTTTTTTTTTTTTTTTTTTTTGTATAGGTCTCAGCATTTCGTGTGAGCAAGTCTGATGATAGGAGATTCTATATATTTTCTCCGACGAAGACGCTTTATCTGAAAACTGATTCAAAGGATGACCGTGTGGCCTGGATTGAGGCATTGATTTCTGCAAAAAGTGCTTATTCCTTGGGATCATTGAGTAGAAAGATCTCTTTCACCCCTAATGATTTTTCATTTTCAACCGAAAGACTTAGAGACCGTATGCATGAAGAGGGTCTCAATGACGCTCTTATAAAGGATTGTGAACAGATCATGCTGTCAGAGTTTCAAGATTACCATAGGCAATTAAAGCTGCGATATGAAGAACATTTCAACTTGCTTGGTGCATATCAAAAAGAGTTTGAGGTATCAATCTTTATGTCGAAAGCATTCTTTGTCTACTTCATTTTTAGGCTGCACCTTTTCTTATCCTTCTCGGCAAATCTATTATGAGTTGTGGGTCATTTACTCTCAAAATAAGTTGAAGGAACTATTTATCTTTGTACACCATGGCTTCACTGTTATCTGAAAGCTGCGTACCCTCTCCCAAATTTGTTGATTCCATTAGTACTCTACAAACATGGTATCAGCCCAGAAATTAATTTGCATGTTCAGAGTTATTCTTCTTTTGCAAGAATTTGACATAGTTATTACATATAATTGTGCAGGAATCTAATGTAGAAGATGGAACTGCAATACAGGGAAGCAGACTGCATTTGATGAGAAATGGATTTTCTAGCTCTGGACATGGAAAGTTTAGCGGTACAGCATACTTCCAGTTTATTTTGTATGTTTACTTTTCTCTTATTGAGAAAATTCATCAGAAATATGAACTCTACAATATTCCACTTTGCTTAAATCTCATATATCTGCTTATGATTATCTCGTCAATAATATCTGAAACAGAAATAGTGTGCACAAGTTTTAAATATGCAATGGATTGTGCTTACTATCCCGAGTTCTTAAGTTGGCTGGGAGGTCAAAATACTGGGAACCACGTTATGATTCTATTGAGGAATGAAAGTAGTCGATTAAAGCAGAGTCGGGGCCCACGAACTGTAGGGCCAAGAAGGTAGAAAGAAAGAGAAATTCAAGATAATTATAGGATGAGCGACAGATTGGCATGACTGACTATGTAAACCAATTACAAGGACATGCAGCTAAGGCCATATGCAATAGCAATACAGAAGTTCATACCGTTAGTGTGGTTTATATACTTTGTACTATCTAAAACAAGAAAAAAGGTGTTCAAATTGTATTGTCTCCAGTTTATTAGGCCTTGAATTGAAAACATAAATTTGGACGGTACCTACTATCTTGACTTGTAAAGCATTTAGTAACACAAATAATCTGAATCCAAATATTTGCAACCGAAGACCTTGTTGGATGCTCTTAATATTGAGGGTTTTATTTCAGTACTGGCTTTTGGCATGGATTTGATGACTTTATTTCAAAATATAGTCGTGCATTATTATTTTTTGGTTTTTTCTTTTTAGAAATATAGTATATTTGAAAGAACTTTTGAGTTGCTGAGGCTTTTAAAAAGACATACAGTTTTGCTTACGATTTACTTGTCAGTAAAGGTAAGTTTTCTCCTTCCGAAGTGATCATTGAGGCTTCTTTTCAGAAATTTTTGCTGTCTATTTTATTGTGTTTTCATTCTAAGTACATGTATTTTTGGATAGTGTATTTGATTGAATTATTTTTAACAATACAATGCCTGCTACCCTTTTTTAGTATTCCATTTAAAGATTGTTTTCTTTACTTGATTCAGCATTTGATTCTTGTTAGCATCTTCGTGGTTCTTGTTGTTGTTCAGAGTACAGCATAACAGAATCATCTGATGATGTGGAAAAGCATGAGATCGATGAATTATCAGATGAAGGTGAAACCTCCTTCTATGATGCAACAGAATTTCTTAGTGACTCTGTTAATACCTCTCCTCTCACATTAAGTAATACTGGGCACGCTGGAGAAAATCACAAAGCAGAGGATAACTCGTGCAATCCAGAGATGATGTGTACTGAAACAGAATGGAATGGCCATCATTTGTTTCCGCTTACAGAAAGGCGTGACAAACTACCAGAACCTCGCGAGAAAGAGAAGGGTGTTAGCCTTTGGTCAATAATAAAAGATAGCGTAGGGAAGGATCTGACGCGAGTCTGCCTCCCAGTTTACTTTAATGAACCGCTATCGTCCCTTCAGAAATGCTTTGAGGAATTGGAATATTCGTATCTCTTGGATCAAGCATATCATTATGGAAAAATGGTAAGTTTACATTTGACATTCTTGATCTTCTATCTATGTAAGTTTTTTGAAATATATTATTAGCGAAATTACAAAAACCACTTTTCCGTCTAACGATTTTGACAAATCTTTTTTAATCTGACAATCATGAATGGACTAGTTAAAACATTTATTTATAATCCTAGGGGAAAGCCCCCCATCCAACATAAGTTATCTTATTAATTCTTTTTTTTAATCCAAATTCTAGCACAAGTAGTCGCCTTATAACTTCTCGTGACAGTGGTGTTTCCTCTTGTGAATGTAGCTTTTGTGTTTAATTTTTAGCTATCATCAAATCTTAATAATTTCCACCAAGGACGTGATTTATCATTAAGAAGAAGTATTTAATCCTTCTTACTTTTATACATATTCTTATTGGTTGAACAGACTCACAAATTCCTCAAGGAGAAACTAGAATAGGGGTGCTATGCTGATCTATTCTAAGAATAAATCATTGCCGTAGGCATCTTCGTATTGTATTCTGAGAAAAATGGTTCAGAGACTTAGACATCTTTTCGTTCCCCCGATCACTCTATCACTACATACGCCGTATGTAAACAAAATAGATATATGCTGGTCTACATATCTATGCATCCAAACAGGGCTTGAGAAGCTTTCCTTTGCGTTCACAACATATTCTCTTTCACCAGGGAATATTCTGTTCGAACTAACTTTGAAGTTCTTATGCAATGACCTATTTTTGTAATGTGCCTGTTGAAACAGGTCCAAATTCATCTCCTACGTTGTCACATTTTTAAAACTTCGATAAATTTGAGATGGTGTATACAAGTTAAAGGATGTTGTCAAACCCCTTTATGCATTCTCCACCTATTTTATTCTCCTTACATTTATTATTTTATTTATTTGATTTTTTAGGGGAACAATCTCATGAGAATTCTGAAAGTAGCTGCTTTTGCAGTCTCTGGTTATGCTTCTTCTGATGGAAGACACTGCAAGCCATTTAATCCTTTGTTAGGAGAAACATATGAAGCTGATTTCCCTGAGAAAGGAATCCGTTTCTTTTCGGAAAAGGTTAGTATATCATATTATTTATATCTAATGCTTCAAATTGTGCGCATTTCTTTTTTGTTATTTAAACACTCCCCCCTTGTACAATCTGTTAGGTTTCATGTACAGCAACTTTTGTTCTTATCAAGTATAAGGAGGTTTAGTAATACTATATGAGCTTTCTTATCATTTCAAATAATAGGTTAGTCACCATCCCATGCTGATTGCTTGCCACTGTGAAGGCAAGGGTTGGAAATTTTGGGGCGACAGCAACCTCAAGTCAAAATTTTGGGGGCAATCAATTCAATTAGAGCCAGTTGGCGTTCTTACCTTGGAATTCGATGATGGCGAAATATTTCAATGGAGCAAGGTTGGTAGCGTTAGCATCTTAGTTAGCTTTTACGTGGTGAAATATCTTTTGTTCTTCGTTTTCATTCTTTGCTTTTATTTCAGGTCACTACAACTATACACAATCTCATACTCGGCAAATTGTATTGCAATCACCATGGAACAATGAACATAAGAGGGAACCGAGAATACTCATGTAGTCTCAAGTTCAAAGAGCAGTCTTTTCTAGACCGAAGTCCTCGCCAAGTAAGACTTTATTACTCGGCTTCTGCGATTCATCATACTTGTTCAGATAGTAAAAAAAATTACTCCTGAAAAATCTGAATCTCATTTTATGCCCTTCAAAAACATAGTATGTCGCAAATGTGCCATTACACTTACAAGAACAGCCCTCTTCGCTAAAACTTTTTCTATTGGAAAAGGTAACTTCTCTCATGATTCCACAAACTGAGGGTACTTTTGGTAAGAAACTGCACTTTTGAAGAGCATATACGTAAATTTCAGAATTTCACAGGGGCGTATATATGCGACCACATGATTTTACATGGGCATACGTAGAATCTCTTGCATTGTTTTATCTCTGGGTGATAAAATTTCTAATTGTGCTACACAGGTGCAAGGATTTGTTGAGGATTCTTTGGGAAATAAAGTAGCTACCTTAATAGGAAAATGGAATGACAGCATGTACTATACTACTAATGCTGATGATAGTTCCAAAAATTTGTCTTTGTTGTGGAGAAAGAACAAGCCTTCGGCTAATCCAACTCGATACAATTTATCATCATTCGCGATCACACTGAACGAGCTCAGCTCTTCGTTGCAGGTAAAAGCGATGCGAAATCAGCTTCGTAGATTGTGTTATTCTATGCTGTCCTTATTTATTAAATTTTCTGTTCTAGTTGTCTGATCCGAAATGTTTGATCACGGATTAAGGAGAAGCTTCCGCCCACGGATTCAAGGCTTCGACCGGACCAGCGGCATCTGGAAAATGGAGAATATGAAAAGGCGAACACTGAGAAGCTGAGATTGGAGACGAGGCAGCGAATGGTACACTCTCTCTCTGTCTCTCAATAAGTCGTTTGCACTTTATGGTATTAACAGACTCTTTTCTTATTTCCTTCTGTGCATATACCCCTAAAAAATATGTGAAGTAATATATATATTTAAGAATGTAAATGCAAATACTCAAATTTAGAATGTTGTAAACTGACGCCATACACACTATTTTATGTATATTGATCTGTTTTGTAAAAAGGTCTCAACATTTTTAAGATTATCTATGCAAAGGCTAAAATATGCAAAACTTTCCAGTAAATACCCCTTTTTTTTTTACTCTTTCTTAACTTTTAAAAATTTATACTTTGCCCCTTCAAAATTTCAAAAAAAATTTCAGGGGATTACGGTGTTTATGGAGAGGGTGAAACGACCAAACTGCATTATTTGTTCTAAACGGAAAAAAATTACTTTGTTAATTATATTTTTGCAATTTTCAAGAGCATTTTTGATTATCCAATTATAGTTTATAAGAAATATAGACGGAGTAGTGATGGAACCCAGATAGATGAGGGCTAAGTACAATAACTTAAAATTTTGAGGGGACAAAATTTAGGTTTATAAAAGATAGGAAAAAAAATAAAAAAAGGGTATTTATGAGCGGTGTTTAAAAAGGTGCGCGCGTACGCGCAAGACCTACTAGCTTGCACCTAGGAAGCCCCTAGGTGCACGGCGCCTAGGGCGCCTAGGTGCACGACTAGGCCTGGGCACAAGGCCCAGACAGGGTGTGCCTTATGTATAATGGGTTTGGATCTATATTTTTATTGGCTCTAATGGGTTTAAACTAGTAAAAAAACCAAACTAATGTGTTGAGAAATCACCGACTGTTCCTAGCGCAAGTGGCAAAGGGCTTGGTAGTTGGTACCCGAGGTCCCAAGTTCGAATCCTAGTTGATTCACATTTCTAATTAAGTTTATTTCTAAATGAAATAAACGAAGCGGGTAGCATGCTACCTATCTCTAAAAAAAAAAAAATGTGTTGAGAAACCCTAAACCCTTGATTGCTGTCTCTCTCTCTCTTGTGTTCACCTCCACTCTCTCCCTACCCAGTCACCTCCGCTCCTCCCCTCATCTGTCACAAATTTTCTATATGTTTTTGATATCAAACCCACTAAATTGGTTGAGAAACCCAAAAATTTATATGTTTGGACATCAAACTTTTCCATATGTTTGTGCATTTCTAGTTATCTTCATACCCATCTTTATTTGGAGACAACAAGGCATCATGTCTTCCTTTACTTTTTACGTGTGTTAATTTGTTCTTTTATCATTATTATATTTGTTGTTTAGTTTATATTCTTCTTTTCATCTCTTTTTCTCCAAAAAACATGACTATTTGGTTGCTTATAAAATGTTTGTTGTGATAATAAGTTTTGAAAATTTTCTTTAGTGCCATTTAACAATTGTCGGAAAGTATATTAAAGAGCTGTGCGCCTTGCACCTCTAACAATCCTGTGCGTCTTGGCGTGCCTTGGGCTTTTCAAACACTATTTATTGGGGTTTTTTTTTTTTTTTTGTATTTTAGCCATGTGTAAATGCGCATTTTAGAGGGTTATACGTGAATTTAGTGAGATTTGAGGGCTTTGTGAATGCAAAGTTTCTTCTTTCAATTCGTGGACTTCACGTAATTTGGTATTTATTGAATACATGCTTTTCTTTTTTATTTTTGTCGACAGTCGAGGAAATTGCAAGAGAATGGGTGGGAACCGCGATGGTTCCGTAAAGATACCGAAGACGGGACGTACCGCTACATTGGCGGATACTGGGAAGCGAGGGAGCAAAGGAAATGGGACGGATGCCCGAATATCTTCGGAGATTTCTCAGTCGATGTTAACACAACTCCATCTCAACACCAAACCTGAATACGAAGGTGAGGTTCTTCGTGACTAAAGTCGCATAATTCGTGACTACTGCTTCGTAAATCGTAACCAGTTTGAGGCAATGCTGGCGGCGGCGGCGGTGGTGATGATGATGAGGCACATAGTGTGATGCATAAGAATTTCTTAACCTTCTTGTTCTACATCTTTGAACTATTTTCACATGTTATTTATTCGTTCCATTGTTTCATATACATTTTTGCTCAAGCAGCATTTTGTAACATCATGCAATTTATTTTAATGTGAAACAGTATTTGCTCTTTTCTTTTTTTAAAAAAAATCCTTTTCTTTTAATTTGTGGGATTTTCATTCTCAATTGCGGACTTGCGCGCTTTTGAAATGATGGATGCTTCTGTACTTTTAAGTTGTTTTGGATAATGACACTTGATTTGATGAGCGATTTCGTCAGATTTGATATAGAGTATTTAAAATATTTTGAAAATATATTATGCGGTTTTTCGATATTATTTATCTAATAATTGAAAGGGTTTAAAATTAACGGCTGAAAATAAAAATCTCATAGAACGTGATGATATAATATTAGATTAAAAATATTAATTTTATTTTATATAGTATAAGAAATTTTTTATCAAAATTTTACATAATATAGATATTTGTATGCCATTAAACTTGTAAATTCCTCATCTTGGTCTTTAAAATTGTTGATTTTGAGCTCCTTCGCCTTCCAACACTAGGTAAATTGTTTCAAAAAATCGTAAAATTTATTTTTAAGATATTTTAAATATTGTGGATTAAGTCTATTAAGTCTTAGTTTTGTATTGAGGTCTGTCTAACGCTATTAGATAAAATAGAGTTGAGAAAAAAATATATAGGAATATGTTTCTGCGTCGTAACCGACTCATCGCGATATGCGGAATGCAATATTAGGTACGGAAACAAACATGGCATTTTTTTAACGTATTTTCTCACCGCACGTAACGTAATCTCCCCGCAATCCCCAACGAAGCCTAAGTCTAGCAGAGTCGATTGTTCCTATCTAAGCATTTGTGACGGGCGGTTGGATATAGTTAGGGGTGCCTGTATGGTAACCTGGAAGAATGTGTACACAAGTAAGAAGAAAGGGGCTTGGGGTTAAGTTTAGGGTTTAGGGTCAAAAACTTCAAAAAATTTGAAGAAATAACTGAAGCTTAGATAGCAGAATTAAAAAATTTTAGACTTAGATGCCCATTTCAAAACTAAATAGGAATTTCATAGTTAAGAATTATTTTACAATGCTTCTAATAGTAGCAATTTATTGATGCTTGTATGTTTTTGCTCCTTGCATGAAGGATTGTAGGGTTGTTATAATAGTAGTTTTTCTAAGATTTAGTAGTGATTGGTGTAATAGCATAGTCCGAGAGATATAAATAGTCAAAGAGGTAGATCTAATTAATGGTGGAAAGTTGATAGCACAAATTGCTTGATACTATTAAAAGCACTTCAGTTGGACTAATCATAGTTAACTAGAGCATATGTACCATAAAAGGAAAAGGTTTATTGTTCAAATTCCAGTTACAATTTTGGCAAACTCTTTTTATAATATTATTATTTATGAATTACATTACAGCACTACTTAATTAATAGGAGTAACAAGAGTTCTTAGGCAATGACTGGCTAGTCTAGTGATTGTTACTGGGAATACTGCCAAAGATACTGACGGCTGGAATTCTTGCATGTAAATTTCAAAAAGGAAACTAAGAGACTCCTGACTTTTTGGATAATAAATTAGTGTAACAATCCGATCCACTAACAATAATAACTCGTTGGACCAAAATCACCCGCCCAATGTCCTTGTCAGCCCTAAACAGACACACAGCCTAAGATTATCATGCGGCTTATGAAATACTAAATGTAACAATCCGACCTGCTAGCAAAAATAATTCGTTGGGTCAAAACCATCGGCCCAAAATACTTAAACTCAATTATTATTATTAGATTGAAGTTTTCTTTGTATATCCAATGACAATTTTATTTTCATTCGATGTGGAACTATTATATCTAGGGTAAAAAAAATTTCGGCGTTTATTTTAAAAATAAGAGTGAGAAATCTCAGGCTTTCTTGAATAATATACATATTAGTATATAGATACTTGGAGAGGTTTTTTTTTTTTTTTTTTTTTTTTTTTTTTTTTTTTTTTTTTTTTTTTTTGAAAAAAAGGTAGCTTGCTACCCGCTTCATTCATTAAAAATATGAACTAGGATAAAGGAGTAAAATAATAGGCCTTAGTCGAGATGAAAAAAAAAAGGTTTAACAAAATACAAAATAACTACTTTGCTGAGGTGAATTTCTCCAACAAGTTCTTCAAGTATCGGATCTTATTGACCGCTAGAAAATGATTCGCGTTAATCTCTCTAAAAATCGTGTCGTTTCTGACCTTCCAAATAACCCACCAGCAGGCTATCAGTCTGATCAGTTTAGAACAAGCAGGCTGATTTCTAAACTTTGAAAAATTCACTTATCCCAGACATAAGACACTTCGTCACCCGGGTCTATTGATTAAATCCCCTCCACGGCTGTTACTACTAGTTACGTTTACAGATACTTGTACAGAATTCTTTATTTACCATTCAGTTTCCACATAAAAAAGAAGAAGAAAAAGGGCAAAAAAGAAAAAAAAAAAAAAAAAAATCTCTATCTGCCGGAACTTCAGTAGCGCAGAGGCAGAAAATCGCTGCCGACATCAACCGAAACGCACGGCAAATCCATCACCACCAACGCCATACCTACGAACCCCTTCGTATGTCTCTTCTTCTTACAATCCCCATGCAAAACCCTCTCTCAATCCCTCCTCTCCTCTCTCCTCGTCATCATCATCATCATCATCATCATCATCTCTCTTCTCTTCTTCTTCTTCTTCTTCTTCTTCGCACCTTCGTCGTCCTCGACTCATCTTCCTTCTCCCTCATCATACGTCGTCGTCACGAAGGCCTCCGTGCCGCGTCTTCGCGCTCCTCCTTGAGCATCATCCTCTGCATGTTCTCTCGCTCTTTCCTCTTGTGATCCTCTGATTTGCTTCTCTATATTTTGTGTCCACTATTATATATATATATATATATTATTATCTCTATATTTTTGTGTCACGTATTATATATATAAGTATAAATATAATAATATAATAATATAATATATTATATATATATATATATATATAAACTGATTTATTATTATTATTTTATAATAATAATAATAATTAATTGGATTAGAATTAGAATATTTTATTTTATCTGATTATTAGATATTAATAGTTTAAAGTGGGATTAATTCGAAATCTAATTAGAGCAGGACTCTATGTAATTAGTTATATGGTGTGCTTTAGGGATGAAAACGATCAAATACGGTCAGATATTTGATGAAACCATATTCGCTTTTTTTTTTTTTTTTAGAATATGAATTCGAATGCGGATAGCAGAATTAAAAAAATGAACGAGTAGCCTAAAAATGAACGGCTGAAAATAAGAATCTCATAAAACATAATGATACATGACTTGAATTTAAGATTAGAGGTACTGATCTTACTCTAAATACTGAAAAGAATTTTCTATAAAAATTTTATCAGATTTGGATTGTTTTACACCGTTAAATTCACAAACGCATCACATCTATCATTAAAATTGCCAATTTTGAGATCTTTTGATCACTAGTTAAATGATATTGAAAAATTATGAAATTTAATATCTAACTACTTTTAATAGTGTAGATCAAGTTTAACGGAGCCGATCGTCGATTTGGAAGCCGCATCATTGAAAATAATTTGGTAGCACGGAGGCCTTCGTGCTACCGATAGTATACCAGCATATATATATATATATATATATATATATATATATATATATATATATATATATAGTTCAGTCTATCAAGGTTTACTATACGGATATCGATACCGCTTGCCTCATTGGGTTCTGCTCCTCGAGTCTCGTAGACCTCCCGTCATACGAATTCTACCTCAGCGTGCCTCCCTTTAGCTCTCCTATTGAGTCCCGCCTTTTTAGGCCTTCGTGGGCGTCCCACCCCACGAATCCCCGCTCGGCATCCTTGCCTTCGCGAGCCTTGTCCTTTACGGAGGACTATCCGTCGCTAGACTATATCCCTCATCCACTCGTACGCTCCACTACAGAGATCCAAGCCGGCATAAGGTAGCGCAAGCGATCTTGGGAGGAAAGCCTCTCGGTATTCCCCGCTCCGTAATGTCGTCGACCTCTCGTGTCTCCGACATTACCCTAGGCCCGTGTCCCTTCAACCGTCCAATATCCAGTCACACGGAACGCTAGGCTTGGCCACTCCGCTAGCCAAGGGACGACCCATGTCCTATGGGTCGACGGGGGAGTCGGGGCCACTTACGAAGTGTCCACTCTTCCTCTATATACCCAACGAGGCATCCACCCCTTTGGCACCCCGGGGTACAAAGGTGCTCAGCGAGGGGTACGTTTTGAGCCCCCGCATGCGGCACCTATTTTCATGTAATGGCACGGGCCATTGCTAGGGAATTGCCTCCGTTGACTTGACAGCGACTCCCACCTAACGGAACGCCTCAACTCCGCAACTCTATAACTTCGTCAACCCAAGTGCCTACCAAATGTGGCCCCCAAAGGTGTCACGGTCGAGTCCCAGCGATCGACCCGTGACAGGCTCCCCCACTTGAACCATCGATGTCCTCGTCGATGCTCCATCACTTCTACAATCTCCGATAGCATTTATAGATATAGTAGAGCTAGGCTGGTATACTATCAGAAGCATTTATAGAGGATCTGGTGCTTCTGACTTTTTGGCTCTTAGATCAACCTCTTTGATCATTTCTAACCATTGGATTAATACTCAACCCCATGAGTACTATTCAACTTTAGGGGGTACCACAATTATCCCAACCATATAATTCTTCATCCAAGGGTCAAAAAGTTGGAAGCATCTAATACTCTATACTTTCGATAGCATAGTAGCTCTACATTTTATATATATATAGGGTCNCTTGAACAAAATAAAAGGCTCGAAATTCATTTCAAGCCGAGCTTGAGTATTATTCAGCTCGTTCGAATTAGGCTCGAAAAGCTCGATAAGCTCGAAATATATATATATATATATATAGGGTCCGGCTATTATACTATTATGAGTACGATCACCCTCGTACTCATAAGTTGTTTTTGATGATAGAGCTTCCGAATCGACGATCCACACCGTTAAACGTTATTTACAGCATTTAAAACTTCTAGAAATCAAATTTTATAATTTTTTGACATCATTTACCTTACTATCAAGACGTCACAAATTTGACAATTTTTAACGGCCGGTATGAGATACTTGCTAGTTTAACGGTGTAAAAGAATCGAAATTTGTTGAATTTTTTATAGATAGGCTCTCCTAATTCAAAGTCAACAATGAATTAGATCACAGACCGTCCCTAGAGCAAGTGACAAAGGGCTTGATGGTTAGTACTCGAGGTCCTAAGTGCGAATCCTAGTTTTTTTAAAATAGGTAGCACGCTACCTATTTCATTCATTGAAATGATGAATTAGCCTACAAGGGTGAGGCAACCAGGGCCTCAGGAAAAAATCACAACAGCAGGAAAAAAAAAAAAAACTCTGGAGTGGCCAGGGCTACAAATTCGATTATCTGAGATATTTCTATGCTGTAATCAGCTGCTTGAGCCTATGAACAGCTAAAACTGGGTCTAGCTGGATGTCACGAAAGATAAGGTTGTTCCTGGCCTTCCAAATGGTCCATCAACATGCGACCAATTCGGATAGCCCATTACTCCTATTTTGCACACCATTTCTGCCCATCCACTTATCCCAAACTAAATATACATCATCACCCAGCTCCCCCGCCTGAACCTCCTCTACACCCATTACCATGATGAACTTGATAACTACACATTGAGTGAACAGATGATTCACAGACTCATCGTGCATTCTGCACATCACACAGGCCGTATCTCCGGTCCACCCTCTCTTTACGAGGTTATTAGCTGTAAGTGGTTGTTTCTTAAGGACTAGCTAGTAGAACACTTTGACCTTGAGTGGTATACGGAGACTCCATATCGTGTTAGCACGTCCATTTCTCATACCCCCATCACTCAACAGTCTATAGGTCGATTTGACTGAAAAAATTCCGTTGCTACACAATCTCCACCCTATCGTATCTGGCCTATGTCCTAGTTTATGGCTGCTGACCCTATCTTTAACAACCAGGCATAAACGCCGACTCATTGCCCAGAATTCTAGGCCAATTCCAGTCCGCACTTCCAAAGCAATCCCTAACCAGCAGTGGTTTGCATTCCAACAATGCATAAACCTCCGGGAAGGACGTTTGGAGTGTGGTATCCCCACACCATCTGTCCAACCAAAAGTCAATAGAGCACCCATTACCTAGTTCGAATTCTAGTTGATTCACATTTCCAGCTAAGTTTATTTCTAAATGAAATAAATGAAGCGGGTAGCGTGCTACCTATCTCTCTAAAAAAAAAAACAAAAAAAAAAAAAACAATGAATTAGATCATATATGGATATCAAGTCTAGTCCAACTAGGACTCCATCAATTTGAGATCCTATTCAATTATTACAGGAATCCGGTGCATGGACCAAACCAATAAAACAAATTCATATCTTTAACACAAGAGACCTTACAACTAGACAAATCTAGATTCTAAAACTTCAATAAAGATCAAAATCTTTCTTTGGCTGATGTTGAGAAGATCCTAACCGCCGACAATTTGCAAAAGTGTGGATGGTTAGAAGATCAACTATGTGTTCTTTGCATTTACTTCAAGTACATGCTTTTCCATTTCGAGGCCATCTTGCTTATAGCTCACAAACTTAGTGGGAGTCAGAGGATTGTGGGAAAATATATCCGGATTGGAAAAGAAAGATGAAAAGACGAAAGACAGCACGTTGCTCGCTACTATATCTGTTGGTCTATCTAGCTCGAGAGGAATAATGTCATCTTCAGAAACGCACGCTCGAATCCGACTTGTGTCTTAGAGGGCATATGTAGACTTCTGCAGTCATGGGCTAATTTTACCAATTAATATTTTAGCTTATTACCTCCCCTCTTCTTCTTCTGCTCTTTTTTTTTTTTTACTTTCTTTGGGCCTTCTTACCTTTAGTTTCGTTATTCAAAAAAAATTTGAGTAATATCTAATATACTCTTTAAAACTTTGAAAATATCTAATATAATCTTGGTTGACCAAAATGCCCCTGCTAATTTTTAAAAATTTCTTCAAATATCCACAAAACTCTAGGGTTTACTAATAGGATTTGGGATTTAGAAGGGTATTTTGGTAATTTCAGTATAAATTAAAAATTTTGAATAGCAGTCAGGGATAAATAAGCAAAAGCCCCTTTTTTTTTGTTGCCGATTTTTCGAGGGCCCAGTTAAGCGCCTCTCAGTACTTGTTGCCAAGTTTATTTTCAAAATAAATGAAGTAGGTAGCTAGCTACCTTTCTCTCTAAAATAAAATATAATTAAAACATGGCTAAATTACATAAAACTCCTCTGTTAAAATCTGATTTTCACTTCCCCCTCTGTTATTTAAAAAACCTACACTTTACCTTCTTGTAAAATAAAAAATGTTCACATGGAGGGTACGGTGTGAACTGTGATGACAAAATGACCATTTCGCCCCTCGCCATTTTTGTTTCCTCGCTTATCTTGCTCATCCGCTGCCTGGATCGGCCGCGGTTCGCGCCTTGATCGGCCGCGGTTCCTCCCTATTTTCTTCTCCACCAGCTCCCTTTCTCCTCCTGCACCCTCGTTGTCTTTCCATTTCGGCGACAGTAGGGAGAAAATCAAGGTGGGCGTGGATGGAAAGATGGGCAAGGGCAACGAGGGCGAAAGCGAGGCGGAGAAGGAGAGAGAGGGGGTGTTTGTGGGCGTGAATAGAGATCTGGGCGAGGGCGAGGCAGTAAAGGAGGGCGAGGCGTCGAGACGGAGGAGAGCGAAGTAATAGTAGAGAGGGCGGAGGGTATTTTTTGCATTAAAAAATTTTATAACGGAACCCTAACGGATTACTAACAGTAGGGGATAAAATAAATATTTTTTTATTTTACAAGGGGGTAAAGTTTAGGTTTTTAAATGACAGGACAAAATATAAAATATTGAATTTTGACGGGAGAGTTTTCTGTAATTTAGCCTTAAAACATCTATTAATTAATATATAGAAATTTACACCAGTAACAAAAACTTATATATATGATGGATGATAAAGTTATTTCCAAAACCAAAAAAATACACATAATTGTAATGACACAACCATGATACAAGCCCTTGTAGATATAACACATTCATTAATTATTTAATCGATAAATGTCACGTCGACCTTCGTCGATCAATGACGACTCCGATGACTCATCGTTCATGCATGGTAACACGACTCGGCCTCGGTGAGCTCAACCCCGGCCATACTATCGTTCTCCGCGACCGCCGGCCGCCCCTCTTTGTAGACGTACCACCGCGCTGCGACCAAGTAGACCGCCAGGTTCAGAAGGCACAACAATGCCAGGAGCCAGTAGAAGTTGTACAATTCAAGTCGTCTGCGAGCCACGCCCTGCGGCCGCCCTTGCCGGTCACCTTATGTACAATTGACACGAGCACCGAGCTCACGAAAAACCCTAGCGAAAGCGTGCTCAGGAACAGCCCGGTGCTCATGGTTTTCATTCCTTTCGGGCACTCACGCAAGAAGAAGTCCAGTTGCCCTATGTATGTGAAGGCCTCACCTGTGCCGACTAGAAAGAACTGCGGAATAAGCCAAAACACACTTAGCCGCATAGTTGAATCGTTCGGGCTCGATCGGGCCACCTTCAGGCGCTTGATTTCGGTCAGGGCAGCAGCGGCCATCGTGAGGATGGAGAGAACGAGGCCGACGCCGATGCGTTGGAGCGGGGTTAGGCCGTAGGGGTTGTTGGTGAGGCGGTGGGCGAGAGGGACGATGAGGCGGTCGTAGACGGGAACGGTGATGAGGATGGAGCCGACGAAGAACACGGTGAGGGAGCCCGCGGGGATCTCGAAGGACGGGCCAATGCGGCGGTCCATGGTGGTGGCCTGAGAGACTGAGAACGTGGTCATCTGGGCATAGACGGTCCAGAACATGATTGTCATCGCCCAAATGGGAAGCATTCTTAGCACTGTCTTGACCTCTTCGACGTCTGTCAAGGTTGATAGTTGCCATTTGCTTTGCCTTTCGACCGCAGGGGTGTTGATAATGGCGGCATGATCCAAACATCTGTATCAAAAATTAACAAAAAATCAAAAAAATAAATTTTTTGACTCTTTTAATAAAATGATTCAACTGTAAACTTTACTAAAAAGTTTAAGAAGGTACTAACAAAATAACTAGGCCGGTTTGCATAAAAGTCAACTAATTTTGTGTTTTGCAAGAATATGCCACTTTTTTGTATTTTGCAAATTAGATATGAAGTTTTAGTAAACTGGCCAAAATATCCATACTTTACTCTCTTTATCTCTTTTTTCTCTATCTCGTTCACCCTCTTCATCTCTCTCTCTCTCTCTTTCTCTCTCTCTCTCTTCCTTATCCTTCCTTTCTCTTTTCTTCTACTTTCTCTTCCTGATCTTTTTCCACTGTCTCCTATCGATGTTGAGCTCCTTTCTCCTACCTTGCCACACCTTTACAAATGCCCGTGGCAGCGACGCAGGCTTGAATATAGTACAAATCGCGAAGATGAGGTTGTGATAGAGAGCGTAGGCGCTGCGGATGGCAACGATAATGAGGATGCCACAGGATTTGAGAATAAGGGAAAGGGAGAGCGTGCCGGGGCGTGGGCAGTGATTGCGGCAGAGAGTCAGGGAAGAGGTGCGGTAATAGAAAAGGATTCAGATGGTGGAAAAAAAGAATAAAAAAGAATAAAAAGAAAAAGATATATATATTTCTTCTCCTGAGAAGGCCATCATGTATCGTGACTACTGCAGAAAAGACGAAGTAGAGAAAAAAGAAGAAGAAGAAGAAGAAGTTGTACTGTTTGAGATGAAAGTGCAGTATTTGATACTAATTAAGTTGCATTGCTGAAGGCTAAGTTGTACCATTTAAAAATATTTGACACTAAGTTGCATCACGAAAAATAGAAGATACACTGTTTGAGACTAAGTTGCACTATTTGAGACTCAAGTTGCAACTTCTCAAACAGTACGACTGAAGTCTCAAACAATACGATTTTGTCTTAAAGATTGTAACATCGTCTCAATAGTGCAACTTCTTCTTATTTTTCTTCCTTTTCTTTCTTCTCTACTTGTTGTCTTTCTTTGTAGTAGTCGTAGCGCGTGGTGGCTTTCCCAGAAGAAGGAAATATATATTGTTTTTTCTTTTTTTTCCTTCTTCTTTCTTCTTCTTTTTCTTCCACTCTCTGCATCCTTTTTTGCTACCATGCACCCTTGCTCGCACTCTGCCATAGCAACACTCCCTGTCTTCCTCAAATCCTACGGCACTCTCGTCGCAATTCCTCAAATCCTACGGCACTCTCGTCGCAATTCCTCAAATCCTACGACACTCTCGTCGCAATTGCCGTTGACGATCACACCCTCTGCCACAACCTCGCTTTCACAATTTGTGCCATATCGGAACTCACGTCGGTGCTATTGGCATATATTGGCATTGGTGGTGTGGGCAAATTAAGAAGAAGAACGCAATGTTGACGTGGTGGCGGTGGAAGAGAGAAGGAGAACAGGAAGGAAATAAGAGAATGAGAAGTGAGTGAAAACAAGAGAAGAAAAAAAGGAAAAAACTGTAAAGAGGAAGAAGACGAAAAGGGTAGAGAAAAACAATAGGAGAAAGAAAGGAGAGAGAAAGAAAAATATGAGTATTTTGGTCAGATTACTAAAAATTTAGACCTAATATGTAAAATTCAAAAAAGGGATCCTTTTTTTACAAATGCAAAATCGGTGGATTTTTATGCAAATTGGCCAAATAGCTATGAAGGCCCAATTTCACTAGTTCATTACTCATTAAAATAAAAGAATAGTAAATGATAACATGAAATACTGTAACAATTTTAAATTACAACTAATGCAAGTAAAATATAAGGATAATATTTATTATGCCCTTCAAAACTTAAAATATATCTCATTTATAGCTGGAGGACCAAAGTATCCTTATTGATTTTAAAAAATTTCTTCAAATATCTTTATTTTCCCTAAGGTTTATTAGTAGTATTTTATTTTAGAAGAATATTTTGATAATTCCAGAGTAAATTTGAAAGTTTTGAATAATAGTAAAGGATAAATAAGATAAAACCCCTAAAATATGTAGTGTACCATTGAGATTGTATTTCCAATTTTCATTGGTAAAAATGTGTGGAAACCACCTCAACTATAGGCAAATTTGAAATGTCCTCTCAACTATAACTTTCAAAATTGTATTATCTTAGTTACCTTAATTGAAAATTTTATTAAAACTTGTGAGTTTAGAAGCTATTAATTATTGATTATTTTGGCTTTATTTGTAAAAAAGAAAAGTTAAACTTGAAGGAGTCATTTCAAAATAGCATAATTGAGAGGGTCCCCACACACTATTGATGCCAATATATTTGTACCTGAACATTTATTTTGCTTTCTAATTTTTTATTTTTTTAAAATCAAAATATTACTCTTTTATATCAGTAAAACGTGAATATTTAACCAACTAAGACTTAGTTTAGTATTGAGTCCTATCTGACGCTATTAGATAAAATGGAGTAGGGATAAAAGCATATAGGTATATATTTCTGTATTCTCTGGTAGGAACGTAATATTACGCACGGAAACAAATATAATATTTTTCCATTATACTTTCTCACCACACGTAACGCAATCGATCCGCAAACTCATACGAAGCCTAAATTATGTTCGAGAAAAAATATACGATAAATTAAAATTTAAAAAGAAAAATGTCACGCGTTTCATAATTTGGAAACCAAAAAAATATAATTTAGCATATTTTTGAACACAAACCAAAATTATCACATCGCTGTCAAATCATGTTAGCTATATTTTTAAATTTTATTGCCAAACCTTGTAATCAACGAATTTGATTGAAACAATAAATAAATATTACGAATCTAATAGCAAAAATTTTTTAAAAAATTTAAGACTAAAGTAAAAAAAAAAAAAAAAAAAATCTGATAAAGCTTTGTGACCAATAATTCAATCAATAATTTAGAGGGATATAAAAGAAAAAGAAAATGTAAAAAATATATACCTGAACTGTTTAGTATGAGGCAATTTTTGCTTCCCTTTGCTTCTTCCTCCAGCACCCTTTTCCTCTCCGGTCGCCGCCGCTGCCACAGCATCGACATCGTACAACATCGCCGGGTCGGACGGCAGCTCCAACCGCCGCTTCCTCCACGCGGCAATCGCGACCGCCGCGAACTGCGTCAGCGGGCTCCCCACCAACTTCTTGAACCGGTATCTGTTAAAATAATGTGAAACAACCGTTTTTTTTTAAAAACTTAAATTATTTTATAACTGTATTTTTTTGATTTTGATAAAATTGTATAAAACTTATCTAAGCTGTAGATTATTTTGACTTGGCTACCCAACCATTCATTTTGCTTAATTTAAATATTTTAACGACTCCTCGGATGTAAAATTTAAATTAATTACTTACTTGAACAAATTTATAATCATATAAATTATATAAAATAAACAGAATATTTTTTTATTATATTTTTTCACTGCATATAAATTAATCTTCGTGCAATTTCAAATGAAGCCTAAGTTATATGAAAGAACTGGAGTATACCTCCTCGTCCCCGACAAGAACACTGCAAGGCCGATGACGATCGATGCGGCGCACGCGCCATACCCCCACCATCGGCCGAGCTCATCCTGCACGTAGACGAGCACGGTCACGGCGAGGAGCGAACCGAGGCTGATGAAGAAGAAGAACCAGTTGAAGAAGCGCATCATCAGCAACTTCTCCCGCGGGTCGCGGTCGTCGAACTGGTCGGAGCCGAACCCCGACACGCTCGACTTGAGCCCGCCGGTGCCGAGCGCCGTCAGGTAGAGTGCGGCGTAGAGCATGCCGAGCTGCATGGCCGACCCGCGCGCGCAGTAGCTGCCACCGCCGCTGGTGGTGGCATTGGAGGAGTTTACGCACGGCGGCGGGCGCAGGCCTGGAGCGGCGGTGGAAATTGTGAGGATGGTCACTCCCTTGACAATAGAAGAACGAGCCTCATATCAATATGTCAGCATATCAGTAGCTTTTATATTACGCAATAACTGTTGATTTATTTTGGCCTCGGTAAAATTTATATGTGAATGCTGGTTAAGTAAAACTGTTTGAAAGCTCCAAACGATTGTTCCTTCGATAACAATTGCTACAGTAATTTTATAGCATTAAAAATAAAAAAATTAAAGTGTGTTATTATTTTTTAATCTTTCGGAGTACGAAAAAGATACTTTTAGCTACAATATTACTAACCTATATAGGTCTATATGTCCTTTCAAACTAGCTTTACTTAGACGGCATTTTTATGTATAGAAGTTTGAGACTAAGACGGAATTGAGGAGACATACGGCGGCCTGGATGGCGGCAAAGATGGCGATGGTAAGGTATCGGCCGAGGAAGGTGTCGGCGATGAATCCGCCGAGGAGGCAGAACATGAAGGAGGTGCCCAAGAAGTTGGTGACGGCATTCGCCGCCTCAGCGTTGCCGAGGTGCATTGTCCCCGTCAAGTACGTCACCAGGTTCACCGCGATCCCCAGCGTCGCCAGCCTCTCAACCAGTTCCACCACTTTCGTTGTTTGTTCCAACATTTCAAATTTCAAATCCCACGTCAAACAAAAAACAAACTCAAATGACCTTTTATTTTTCGACTTATTTATTTACAAAAATAAAGTCATGTCAATTATGACATGAGTCAATGATTGGGATTAGAAAACATTTTGTCTAGTCCAAGAAAACTTTTTCTTTTTAAAAAAAAAAAAAAATTGATGTGATACTGACACGACCTAATTGGCTGTTTGAAACTATACCATATGTGACATTTCTCAAACCTATATAGGTCTTGTTTGGTAGTACAGTATATTTTGTACATATGGTGCAGTGAAAACAGATAGCGTGTTCGCGGAAACATCTCTTAAAAACAAAAATAAATTTATGGCCATAAGAATATATCCTCAATTTCTAGTTTATAAGTCAAAGCTACTGAAACTGCAGTTAAAAACACCACCACTTGATTTTTCGTGAAAAATGGAACCTATGTGTATGAAAGTAGATGGAGATTAATGTAGCAGCAGCTTAATTTACCTAAGATCATGGCGGCGCTGGCCCAGCCGCCCGATTGCGATCGGACGGCCGGCCGGCCCTTGTAGTCCCATGCATCAGATAGTATCTTTCCTTGTCCATCAGTTTCTGGGAGCCCTACCATCCTCTTCTTCCTCTTCTTTAGAAAGTGATGATAAAGAGTGATCTAGAGAGAGAGAGAGAGAGAGAGAGAGAGAGAGAGTTTAGGGGGTCAAGTGAGTAAATCCAGTTTGGGATTGGGGGTGCAGCAAAGAGGGCTAAGATGGTCATATTTATATACACACATGCATAACATAAGGGGTTAGGGTTTGGGGTTTTATTTTTTTGGTCCAAAGATATAAAATGTTGGGTGGTGGGCCCCCCATTTTTATATGTCAACCTCATCAAATTCAGTGCTTGAGAGGAGGTGCTCATGCCACGTGTTGTGTATATGAGAAAATACTTTTCGGAGTACTATTAGGGGATACCTATCTAAGATTCTCTGAAAGATCGCTGACACATTCTAAAATTCTCTGAAAGATCGCTGACATATTCTAAAATACACTAATTTACATGTAGAGATATATAACTGTACACGAGATGTGCACCGACAGAGGCTCTAACCTCAAGCTGGATTTTTACGAATTCCAACGTACGCTGAATTTGATATAGAAACCAACAAAAGATAGAAACATTAACAATGCCGAAATGTTTTTTAGAGTATTGTTAATGGATAACTCTTCAAAGTTCTCTGAAAGATTGCTGATGTATTAATATACATACAAAACGTGTATATGGATTTAAATGAAAATTCAGAGGATCAATTTCAAAACGGATTAATATTATAGCTGGTTCTTATCTCTTTTAATTAGCTTCTAAAGGTCTTTGGGTCAATTATGCACACACACTATTTAATGACCTAAGTTTTTTTTAAATTTTTTTTTCGTTATTTTTGCTGCCAATGTTTTTAGGTTACGAACATACGTGATTCATTTGAATCTCTTTCATACACGTGAATATAAATATTAATATGTTTTCTATAACGTTACATATATATATATATGTGTGTCAAATTGATTTGTATATATATATATATATATATATATATATATATATATATATATATATATATATATATATATATTATTGTACGTGTAGTTCATCGTATATCTATACTTAAAAGGATGGATTAAACAAACGAATACGATAGAAAGAAACAAAAAAAAAAAAAAGAAGCATGAATAAAGTCCCCTTCGCATGCTGTGCTCTCAAATATTCAATGCCTAACTCTCAAACCATCACCAATGCTCATTATGCCAGGCTAAAAGAGTACTTTTGAACCAACCCTTGTAATGTACTAACGTGTACTCTCACAAGTTACATGCAGTGATCGAGCCTATCTCTAATTAAAAAAAGAGAGAGAATTAAGCATGAAAATCAGGTAATAATAATTAATGCATTTAGAATAATTATTAATTATTATTAATTAGTGACAGATTTATTGAGTTTGATCAATATTTAATGGGTTGATTTCGAGTCCCAGATATAGTTGGATATGTTGATGGGCCCCTCTTAATTACTAACTACCGTATTATTTATTTATTACTATCAATTATCATTATCATTATCATTATCATTATGATCATTTTAAACCATTAAAGCGCAACTGCAAAATTTAGAGCTACAATTACATCTAATTAATGAGTTATGATGGGATCCCTTTTCTGTTGTTGATTTGAACCTTAACAGAGTAATAATAATAATAATAATAATAATAATAATAATAATAATAATAAAGCACTATGCAATATGCAAACACGGCCCTCGATAAAATCGGAGTACGCTGCAGTCCCAGGAAGTGNTATATATATATATATATATATATATATATATATATCAACTTTAATGGACGGGCGAAATAAGAGGTACCTAAAGCATCACCCTTTATTTAATATAAATATAATATGCACATGAGATCACTTGAATTTTAACTACTTTATGCTTTGGTGGACACTTTTAATCTCTTAATTTGAGGAAGCCACTTTTATTTATTGATCATATATATGTAATTCATAAATAATAATTAGCTACAAAGCATCTTTGTTTTGATAGAAAATTAAAATTATTTTTCTAGCTCATAATATATCAACTCAAATTCACATCTTCAACTTCAACTTAAGTTAACATATTATGAAAATATTTGAAAAAAATTCCTTTAGTGCTTATTTAAACTTTTCTACGTAAACAACACTTCTAAATATTTTATGAACTGATCTCTTCTAAGAGATATATAGGTCGAGTTGCTATTAAGGCTTAGTCTCATGGTTGGTAATAAGCGAGTCGAGCTTGAGCTTAGCTTAGATCGATTGTCATTGGCATAGTTTAACCCAATAAAGATTGAGTAACTAATTGAAATTGAACGGGAGAGATGATATAGCTAGAATTTTCTTTTTTTAAGAAAAAATAATGCATCAATTTTCATTTATTTATGAAAAAAAAAGAAATACACTTGCATGAGTTTAAATTGGCATAAATTAATCTTTGTGAGGCAAATTTAAGTTGAATCAAAGTTCATAAATAAGAACATTATTAATCTTGTTTTGTTCCAAATTTTGAGTATATATATATTAAATGAAATAAATCTTAGCTTAATTAGTTTGTTCATTCTCCTTCATTCTTTTTTTTTTTTCTTTTATACCCTTAAATAAATCTTACATAAAAGGAGAATCCTTGTGATATCAGTTCGAATTTTGCAAAAGTTATACCAAGTACATATTTCTCTCCAATCTTTCTCAAGATAATATGCTTTTAGTAGTTGGATAACTTAAATGGAATTGCTAAATTAAAGTAAATATTCTATTAACTATCTGTGTTGAAAATGAAGTGGTGTGAACTGCTTATATCATGATATATTCCTTCTATAATTGTACTTAACTGGAACAATAAACAGAGCTTAATTTGCAAATGAGAGAGAGAGAGAGAGAGAGAGAGAGAGAGAGAGAGAGAGAGAGAGAGAGAGAGAATAAGTATATATCCATAGGACTATACATGATTTTGATCAAATTAATGCTATGATTCTTTTCATACTTAATATAACAGAATTTAAATTCAAACTTGTTGGTTTTCTCTGAACTTGTAGCATAATTCCACCTAAGTCACTGAATAATTTGTTGAACTTTAGTTTTTTGAACTTATTTAACAAATGATTATTAATACGAAATCCAAATTTAGCTATTATCTCATCTCTAAAATAATCCTATAATAATATGATAGCTTCCATATTATTGAAGCATGTAACTCTATATCTCAATTACTAATAAAATCTCCGAAAGGTACATTAATTGTAGTTGAACAAGTGGTCGCATTATCCTTCAAAGTTCGGCCTCTTACACAATTTATCTAAAAGAAAATGGTAATTAAAATGATCTAAACATCTCAATTAATTTACGTGCATGATGAAAATAAAGTGAAACATATCATAAATTTACGCCATTAACTTCCTGAATAGAACCGACTCTCATATCATATTATCCAACATATTGATATGATAGAAAACGACTCGGTTCTCATCGGACATTCATTCATCATCATCGATCCTTAGCTATTAATCTATCTTTGTATGTGATCCAATTATGGATCGACGACATTTTACTTTAAAATGTCTCTATAGATGTGGTGATCTTTTTTTTGTTTGTTTTGGTTGCATCAATTATCAAATTAGCTCTTGTGACCTACATCAATCAAACACCTACTCAAAATCCTCATCAGCATCACCAGCATAGTTGTAGAAATTTTGTAGAAATTTTGTAGAACTTTTGTGCATAGAGCACTAGTCTAAGATAAGTTCCATTAATGATGATGATCATTTCTCTTTTTTTTTCGCGTTTTTTCTCTTGTCTAAGAAATATCCTACGCATTTGAACACACGAATGACGATTCATGCTAAAGTACTTGAAATAATATTGTATTTAACCGAAGAATACAGAAACTCCTAGATAGAACTTTGTTTTCTGCTGTAGAGGGATTAATTTTAACGAAAAGCTTATTAATGTTCATCCTAAAAGAACTGCTCAAACGCTATCTCTACAGAATATCATGGTGGGACTAAAAATACATTTTGCGCATAATAAATGTCAAAGTTGCTTTAAAAGGTGTATCATGTATAGCCCTTGAGAAACTAACTAACAAATGCTCATAACTGTAGGGAAAAGTGCTCCGACATGCCGTGTGATGAGATCGTGATCCTGTTGAAAGGGAAAATAGAAGAAAAGGTGATGGAATTATTAAGGAAGGGTCAATTGAGAAGATAACATGTTTGGTTGGGTAAGCCACAATATTTTCAAACTCCACAAAGCATTGTAGTATTAGTGGGGACTTTACATGAGAGGAGAGTGCTACATATCATTGCATAACACATGGAGCACTCCAACAAAGTCTAAAATAACGGCATGTGGATTTACAATGCTGTAGGTCATGCTTAACGTACGGATTGTCGGTCCCGAAACTCTTTAACAAAAATAACTTATGAGTATGAAGTCTCACATATAAAAGCATGGTAAATCGAAAATTATGTAGGAGTAGAAAAGTGTTCGTACTGATAAAAGTATGGTAATATATACAAAGGCCATTGGAAGCTCTAAAAGCGATCGGATAGTGAAAAATCCACTGGCACGAGTCAGACCGTGCTATTCATAGCATTGTATCCTCTCTCTCTCTCTCTCTCTCTCTCTCTCTCTCTCTCTCTCTCTATATATATATATATATATATAGCGAGAGGGTTTTGCTAGCTAGAATACTATCGATAGTAAACGGCTCAGTTTACTATCGATTTGTTTTCGATGATAGAGCTTCCAAATTAATGATCGGCACCGTTAAACATGATCTAAACTATTTAAACTATCTGGAAATCAAATTTCATATATTTTCGATATTGTTCTCTTGTCCATCAAGTGAACAGAAAAATGAATGACGGAAAATAAATATCCTTCAAAAAGTGATGATATAATTTTTATATTTGAGATCTAAAGTCAAAATCTTATTTTAAATAGTTTAAAGAATTTTTTAACAAAAATTTAGTTGATTTGAATTTTTCTATACCGTTAAACGAGCAAACGCACTATATCGGCCATTAAAATTATAGATTTTGTGACCCTTTGATCATTCAGTTAGTGATGCCAAAATATCATGAAATTTGATTTCTAGATAATTTAAATGGTCTAGATCATGTTCAACGATGCCGATCGTCGATTTGGAAGCTCTATCATCAAAAACAAATCGGTAGTAAACCGAGCAGTTTACTACCGATAGTAGCCCAGTCAAACTATATATATATATGTATGTGTTGGATTGTTGGCGCTAATTGTTAATTCCAAAAATTCAAGCTGTTAGAAATACGCAACTAATTCACTTAAAACGTAGAGATATAGCGCCCAGGGATCTCGATTGACTCGGCCCAACCAGATTCACACCACTTCGAACATGACTCGATCCACCCAGCCTCACGCCATTTCGAATATCACTTAGCCCACCTCCCGTCACAGAGTAGGATGCTAGCCCATTTAAACCAACAGTATGTACTTACTAGAAATTTGCATACGTATATTTAAAAATTGGTTTATAATTAGTGTGCATGTCATGTCAGAGGTATCTATGCGGAATATATATATATATATATATATATATATATATATATATATATATATATATATATATATATATATAACATGCACATTTCAAATTTCTCCATAGATCCTTGGAAAAGAGCTTGTCCACACGTAAAAATGTTTTAGGACACTTGCAAATACCACGAGTACGTTGTGGAGTGTTTAAGTAGTCTCGTATATTCGCAAGGGTATATATGCCAAAAAATGAAAACACTTTATTTTAATAATCATAAAGCACAACCCTCTCTCTCTCATTGATGACGTAGTGCAAATATACAGTGTAAAATTCCTCCTCTTAGTAGTATTCTACTGATGTGGGTATGGGAGTTAACTGTCAAATCCAACTATTCTCTTCTTTTTGGGCACAGTACATATTCTTCCTAAGGGGCTCCCACTTTTAATTTATTCTATAAGGATGATTCAAAAATAGTGTATTGATATTTACAGAGGTAAGTTTACTGCTTATTAAATAAAAAAAAAAGACAATAATAAAATAAAATTTAAATATAGACTATTTTATAAGTAACTAAACTTTTCACTAAAATGCACATGAGATTAAGAACATCAGTGATGGTTAGAATGTTAAGTGCGCTTACATCGAAAATTCTATCGTTCTCAAACCAAATGCAGCCTAAAAGTACTGACATTGATACTTGAGTGGCGTGAGAGTGAGGAACAATTCATTATCATTAATTTCTTTTATTAAGTAATAATGGGTCAATTTTGTTGATCCACATTAAATGAACAAGTAATATTTGTCGAAGCAGATGCCCTAAGGATTTAGAACAAGTGTGATCATCTTTTTCGGCATTTCTTTGATTCGGATTGGATCGAGTCGTTTTCGGGTGAGGGTTCGGATTGCGATTCGTGCTAATCCATTAATCCATTTGAAAAAAAAGTGGGAATATGTAAGTGTTTTGAGAGAGAGGATTAGTTGGGAGCAACTATTTACTGGTCCTCTCTTTTTGGACTTGGGGGGCCCCCAAATTGGAGAACAAAATTGAAGGTGATAGGGACTTCATTGGAGACAAGACATGTTCTAAATCAATAATTGGAATTTCTCACTGACCGTCCCTAGAGCAAGTGGTAAAGTACTTGGTGGTTGGTATCTGAGGTCCCAAGTTCGAATCCTTTTTGATTCACATTTCTAGCAAAGTTTATTATTTCTAAATGAAATAAACGAAGCGGGTAGCGTGCTACCTATCTCTCAAAATACATAATAATTATTAGAAAAAGTTATAATTTTTTTAAATTATTTTTTAATTTTAGGCCATATTTTATATGATTGTCAAATATGTATCTAAAAAATTTAAAATAATAAATCACGCTATTAAGAAAAATATGCTTTAAATGATAAATAATTAACAATAATCTCTAATGCAAAAATTACTTTTGAAATTAAATAGAAAAATAAAATCTGTTAGGAAATAAATTTTTGAAATTAAATAGAAAAATAAAATCCGTTATCTTAAAAAGAAAATATATTTTGAAATTAAATAGATAATATCTAAAAAAGATATTTTAAAATAAAATAGAAAAATATCTTTTATAGAATTTTCACACCCGTAATCTGTTATAGAAAACTTACTTTTGAAATTAAATAAGAAAATTTATTTTTTAGGATTTTCACATCAGTAATCTGTTATAGAGAACTTACGTATTCATTGCGGTTTCTATTTCTATTTTTATTCTTATGTTTAAAATTTTTCGTACGGAAAGAAAAAAAAATGAGCGCTAATTTTCCTGCCGAAAAATGGGTCTGTCGACAGACCCAAATTTGAATACACGTACTTATATATATATATATATATATATATATATATATAGTCCGGCTACTATACTCTTATGATTACGATCGTCCTCGTACTCATAAGTCGTTTTCGATAATAGAGCTTCCGAATCGACGATTCATACCGTTAAATATTATTTAGAGTATTTAAAATTTTTAGAAATCAAATTTTATAATTTTTCGACATCATTTACCTTACGATCAAAAAGTCACAAAATTGACAAATTTTAACAGCCGGTATGAGATACTTTCTAGTTTAACGGTGTAAAAAAATTAGAATAGGTTAATTTTTGATAGAAAATTTTATTCACTACTTAGATAAAGATTAATAACTCCGATATTAAATTGAAGGATCCAATCATCCGTTTTTAGTACGTCGTTCGATTTTAACCGTTTATTTTATACCGGCCTGATAGACTTTATTATGATTTCGAAAAATTATGAAATTTATTTTTTAAAAGTTTCAAATACTCTAGATCATATTTAATAGAGTGAATTGTCGATTCGGAAGCTCCATTATCGAAAACAACTTATGAGCACGAAGGGCTCTATACTTATAAGAGTATAGTATCCCTACTATATATATATACACACACACAAAAAGATATTCAAACTCATGACCACCCACTACAGGGATGAATGTTACATATCATTTGGAGAATAATCAGGTTACTCAAAAGATCAATCTAATACAAAATGACCTGGAAATATATTAAGTACGTCGCTACCCACGAGTTTAATGAATCTGAAAGGCATGTGGAATTAATGTGTTGGATAGGAGATAGTGATTTAATTTGTTAGAATATAATGCTATAAGTTAATCCACTTAATTCATAATTGGGTGTTCTTGTGATCTCTCAATTACTCACCAAAATCCAGATTAATGAAGGAATATTATGTATTAGATAATCCTAACTTGACCAAACTAATCTTATTTTGTGTTATATTTTGGTTGGTTGGTTTGGTTAATATATTTGAGGTTTATCTCCTTCATCAATCAAACATCAATAGTAGTTTTTTTTTTTTTGAGAGAAAAGTAGTATGATACCCGCTTTGTTTATTTCTTTTTAGAAATAAACTTAGCTAGAAATGTGAAATAACTAAGTTTCGAACCCGAAAATCTCGGATAGCAAGCATCAGGTCTTTTACCACTTGTGCTAGGGACGGATGTCAGTAACATCAATAGTAGTTGGAGATGAAAAATATAGATTTGCATATAACTAATGAAATTTTCTATATCTTACTATGGTAATGGTACCTATAAATTCTCTCTCAAAATAAAAAGGTGTAGTCACAAAAAAAAAATAATCCCTACACCTTTACTCTTTTCTCAATTAACCTCCACATTTTTAAAATACATTAGTTACAGTGTAGTTCTATATAATCTTGCCTCAAATATATCCAAAATAGTTACATTGAGAATTATATTGTATGATTACGACAAATGTTTGGGCCCATAAGAGAGAACCCTAAAATGCAAGGCTAAAATTGGTGCAATGAAAATTAAGATAATTAGTAGATATTGCAGCAATATGGTTTATGTAATTTACTAAAAAATTTGTTGGATAAAAACGGCCAAAATGAAGAGCTTGATATATTTCCTATATAAGGTGGGTATACTAAAAAATGTAGAGTTTAATTGTAATTAATCTACACAAAGATTATTCCATTCAAGTTATATGTGAATTAAGCTTTGTAGATTATTCTCTTAATCTTTGTTCTCTTTTAGTTTCATTTTTTTATTTATTAATGCAACTAGAAAACTTATTTCCTATGCATCAAATCCTACATTAGTACCAATCAACACAATCTACAATTATCAATAAAGCTATTATTTAATTGATGAGTGAGAAATTCATTCCTAGCCAATATATTTGATTTTCTACTTATGCACTATTTAGATGTCATGTGTCACAATGATATATGGATTCTGAACTCGTACTCTTTTTATGTTTAGATTTCACGCTTGTGTAAAAGCTCATATTTGTGTTAGTTGAACTTGAGAATATACATGACGTGTGATATCGCACGAAATACAAATTGGTCAATTTGGCCTTGCTGTTGGAATAGCTTTTGTATTCAAAAACTAGAATATAGACAAATGTAAATAAATGTAAAAGAAAGGTCTAAAAGAGGAGCATGAGTTATTTTTCTAATCATTCCCTCAGCATTAATTGGAGCTACTGCAATATAATTAGAACTATATATATGCTTTAATTACAAAGAATAACAAGAATTTGTTGATCACAAGCTTGCTCACATTTACTTTTGATTGGAAAGTATATATGTCTAATTACTTTAATTGCTCATTTGGCAAGTATCAAATTGCTGTTTATGTTGCACAGAATATGATACCTCTTTCACTCATTTTCCTTTTTTTTTTTCTTTTTTTTTGGGGGGATAAAAATGTAATGAGATCCTCTCAACTATAGGCCACTTAATTTGAAAAAAGCCCTCAACTCATGTCCTTAACTTTTAACCTTTTTTTTAGCTATTCTAACTTTTAGTTAGTATATAGTAATGGCTTTTTTAGCTAGTTAGTCATTAATTTTATTCGTTAGAAAGTGATTAATTAATGCTTTCAGATCCACGGAATGCTAATTAATGATTTGGGTAAATTCTCCATTTTAATTGACTAAAATAACTGATCAGCAAGTAAAATATATATATCATGTAACAAAACAAAATTGAGGGTGCCACCTCAAAGCGGCCTATAATTTACCAATTATTTATTTGTAACAATTACAATTGCAAACCTTGTAGTGTGATCTACTGTCATATATCAGTTTTGCCTTTATCCAAGAGCTGTAATCCTTTCCTCTCTTTTTTTTTTTTTTTTTTTTTTTTTTTTTTTTTTTTTTTTTTTTTTTTTTTGCTGCAGTACTATAAAGCACGCAACAAAATCTTGAATTGAAGGCAAAACTAACATGTGGCAGTAGATCGAGGACTCTCTAACGAGACGTCGTTGTGGAGCTCTCCACTAAAGTTTTATCTTATTTATTCAATAGGAATATGTCTCTCTCTCTCTCTCTCTCTATCTCTCTCTCTCTCTCTCCACCAAATTGCTCTCCTTTAGGGATGCTTATTGAAGCAATAAGCACCTCCTAGAATGCTTATATGTTATCAAGCTAGTAGTCACCAAATATGCCTTTTACTTTTTTTTTGCACCCTTGGTTGTATGGTCCATGTTAAGGAGAATTTTGGCTTTTGGCACAATAAGGTGACATATAGAATCAAAAAGGACATGCATTTCATTTATACTATCTTTTTTTGATTGATATGCCTTTAAATAAGAAATATGCAGCCAAGTTTACTTTTTCAAGAAAAAAATATTTTCTACGAAATCAGAAAGTTTGACTCGTGGGCGGTCCTTGGATTGCGATCCTAACTTCCACATAAATTCTTGGGGTAATTTCATATAGTTCTCTGTAAACATATCGAATAGTAAATTACTATATCTCTAAAAGTTTATTTTTTTATTTTTATCCGTACAAAAGTCCAGTGATTTCATATTTGTCCCTCTGGTTTGTTACCGTTAGAGCACTATTTATTTTTTAACAGCAAATAAGTGAAATAATATTTTTATCTTTACAAATACATCCCTTTATAAGCTCCAATTATTGAAGCATCAAATCAAACCACATTGAGCCAGTTCAACCAACTTACTAAATCAAAATCAATTCGGAATCAAGAGGACAACCGAACCACACCAAACGATCCAACTGCACCAATCACAACTTGATAGTTTTCGAATTTATAAATTTGTATTCTTGAGAGTGTATGGTTGTAACCTCCTCCACAATATAGGAGTAACCTCCTCCACAATAAGTGTGAGAAGTTCTCCTTTATTTGTATAAGTTTCTCAATCGGACATTAATGAAGTGTGTAAGCTTCCAATTTCTTTACCAATTGTTAAAATTATATAAAAATATCCTTCCAAAAAAATATTTTACCCAATAATATAAGAGGATAAAAAGGTCAATCTAACTAACTCACTAACCAGGATTGAGTATATTACTTATGGTGAACTATATTTTTCTAACGGATCCTAATAGTAAGGATATATTTGAAAACTTTAGAATTTTTGTACGATTAAAAATAAAAAGTAAATTTTATAGAAATATATCTGCTATTTAATATGTTTAACCCTAAATTGTTTTATCATTTCTACATTTGAACTCCAAAATATTTGTCTAGGTTTCAACTTCTGTCCAAGTGTTATCAATTCTATATCACAATAGAGTGTAGGTCCATATACTTTTCGCTTTAAAAAATTAGTCATTAATATTTCACATGCATTGCTTTTTTCTCCAACCATTCAAAAAAAAACAAAAAAAAAAAACTTTAAATATCACCCCTGTAATTTCACACTTTCTCACTGTAGTACTCTATAGTTTAAAGTGTATCAATTTAATTAGTGCCCTGTGGTTTAAAGTGTATCAATTTAGTACTCTTTTTATTATCGATTCCACTATTTTTTTTATTAAATTAATTAGTAACAAAGTTAAAATTAAAGAGTACTAAAGTGAATATTCGATAAACTGAGGTGGAGTATCTGAAGTTTTTTTGTATATAATTTAACGAAATATTAACGGAAAAGTTGACGAAAAGATAAAAATGAAACCACAGGACACTAACTTGATACACTTTAAAGCACAGAGTATTAAAGTGAGAAAGCGCGAAATCACAGAGGTGGTATTTGAAGTTTACGCAAAAAAATTTTATTTTTTTAATAAAATGACCATTCTTTTCCTGCACCTATGAAATGACTCATCACTATATATATATATCCACAAAATAGTGCTAAGACATTAGAAAGAATTTATCTTGCTTTGGAATAGCATTTAGTACTATTCGAAGCAACGTAAATTAGATATATAGTCATTTTACAGGTGTAGTAATTAAAATGGTTATTTATATAACAAAACTATGATATTTTTTGTGATCAAGAATAAAGTGTTAGCTAGATACGTCAAAAATCAAGCATTGAATTGTTTATATTATGATTACAAGGACTAACTTGCAATATTCAGATGTGACTGGAGATATTCATATATTTTAAATTTTATTTAATAGGGCTAATTTTATTCAGCTTTCTATAAACATATCGAATAGCAAATATATCCCTACAAAGTTCAACTTTTCTATATTTATCCCAGCAAAAGTCCAGTGATATTCATATTTGCCTGTCTGGTTTATTATCTTTAGAGCACTGTTTATTTTTTTAATAGAGATAAATAAAATAATATTTTTGACATCACAAATATGTTCCTCTAAAAGCTCCAACGGTTAGAATTAGGCTAAAATATCCTCCCAAAAATCTCCAACGGTCATCTTCTTCCTTTCTGTCACCAGAAATAATATAATAGTAAAAGATTAATTTACCGCATTCACTAATCAAGATTAAGTATTTTACATATAGTTAACTATATTTTTTAATAGATCCTAATAGTATGGATATATTTAAAAACGTTAGGATTTTTGGAAGGATAAATATAAAAAGTTAAACCTTTTAAGGTATATCTGATATTCGATATATTTATAGAGAGCTGTACGCAATTAACTCTGTTTAAATAACACAAAAGAGAATTCTCTTTCATTGATTCTCTTTGCATATATTTATTGAGAGAGAGGGGGAAATATTGACATGTAGATTGAGAATGTAATGAACTTTGTCTTAATTAGGCCAATCCTTTTTCATGAATAAAAAAGTTTTTATGACTCATAATTTGTCGATATTGCTATAATTATCTACACTCCAATAAGAGTGGAACACAATTTTCCAAAAAGAAAAAGAAAGGGTATTGACTTTTTATGGTTCGATAGCGACATTTTTTTTCTTTGGCTAAATTACAGAACATCCCTTTATAAATATTATTCTTTTCATTTTTCGCTCCCTAATTCTTAAAACTTATATTTTACCACCTCAACATTTTAAGTTGTTGCATTTAGCATCTCTCCGTCAGGGTTCCATCACTATTATGTTCTTTTCTTATAATTTATAATTTATACTGAAAATATTCTTCAAAATGACAAAAATATATTTAAAAATTATTTTTTCTTATAGAAGAAATAAAAATAATTTGGTCATTTTGCCATCTCCATTAACGTCGTACCCTCCTGAAAATATTTCTAAAATTTTAAGGGATCAGAATATAAATTTTTAAAAGTTAGAGAGAAAAAAATGAAAAAACGAGTATAAATTTATACTGAAAATGCTCTTCAAAATGACATAAATATATTTAAAAATTAATTTTCTTATAGAAGAAGTAAAAGCAATTTGGTCATTTTGTCATCTCCATTAACGTTGTACCCTCCTGAAAATATTTCTAAAATTTTAAGGGGACAAAATATGAATTTTTAAAAAATAAAGAGAGAAAGCGAAAAAACGGATATTGACATGAAATTTTTCTGTAATTTAACCTTTTTCTTTTTTTAAGAAATCCTACGAGTGTATAGGGTCAGGAGTCGAACTTGATTTGAATCCAATACCAATGTTAAATATAAACTTAATTTTCAAAACATTGTTTTTTTAATTTCTTGAGATCCAATAAATTGAGCTACTGCCATTTTGTAAGTGGTAAGTTGTAACTGTACTGCAATATTTCATGTTTTTTTTTTCAATAAATAAAAACACTGATTATCCTCTCTCAACTTTATTCTCATACCTTATTATTATTTTATCTTTTTTAAGTATATATAT
>NC_033644.1:976283-1041479 GCF_001540865.1 Ananas comosus | reverse complement strand
ATATATATGTATGTATACAAGATTCAAACTACAACAACTAGTACCCATAATAATTATGTCACTTTTTGAATGAGAAATGCTAGTTGAGAATGATTTGTAACCTAATTAGGCACAAGCATGACATATGCTTTTATGTAACATTTTTGATCCTACATGAATCCAATTAAGGAGACAAGGAGGGAGAAGTGGTTAGATTAAGACTTTGACTAACCTAATTTAAGTTCAATAATGAATGTCTCATGAGAAAGATGTGATGTTTAATTAATGACATTGTGTTGTCTTTAAAAGGTTGATCAATTTTGTTTTTATTAGTAAATGGGTTCATTGAACTTGAAATGATTTTGGACAAAAGAGTGCATGTGAAAGTGTTTCTTGTTGAATATAAATATTAAAAACGTTGTTTTTTTCGATGACTTGATGTTTTCAAAGAATAATAATTATGTTGCTTAATTTAACACGGTACTAGATGATGAGACTCTGAGTTCGAGCTCCGTCAGATTTTTAGCATTATTAATTTTCTCGCATTTAATTTAAGTCAATATCTTTCGGTCTATCAAAATATTTTGAAACAGACACGGGAAGAGTGTTTTTTCACTTTTCCTTCCTAACTTCTAAAAATCTATATTTTGCCACCTTAAAATTTCAGAAATATTTTTAGGAGGTACCATGTTAATGGACAGACCAAACTGATCAAATTGCGCTGTTGTATAAATTATAAGAAATAGACGAAATAGTAATGGAACCCTGACAGAGAGGACTAAATGCAATAATTTAAAATGTTTTTTTTTTTTTTGAGTAATAGGTAGCAATAATTTAAAATGTTGAAGGGGTAAAATGCATGTTTTTAAGGTTAGGGGGGAAAAGTCAAAAAAGGGTATTTATAAGGGATTTTTCAGTAATTTAACCTTTATTTTACAAAAAATTTGAACCACTGTTAAACTGGGATATTAATGCATAAAAAAAGTGTTAAACTTGTATATTGATACATGAAAAGTATTCGAATCGACTATCGATACCGTTCAATGTAATTTAGGATCAGGCTCAGATCCAAGAAAGGCCCTGTTTGGCCCATATTTCACTAAACTATGCGGTGGAAGGCACGGTCACCGAAGCTCTAGAGCCGCAGTTGTTTACAAAAGATCGATCTGATAGAAAATAGACATCTGATTCAAACCCGCACAAAAAAGGTAAAATAAGATAAAATGAAAAAACAACAACAACAACAACAACAACAACAACAACTTCTTTCAGGCTGATAAAGCTTGCTTAATTGCATGCAAGAATCTTATTCCCTGCTATCAACATTGGATTCGACTTCGGAATAAATTGATCAGATAAGATAAGAACTTGGTATTTTTGCAAAAGGCGAAAATCGCGCCAGATGATCCTCAAACAATTGGGCAAGCGGCACTCAGATCGTCGAGCTCTAACTTACCATCATTTCCAGTTCAAACTTTCTGAATTATTACAATCAAAGCTCTGCCGATCGAGCTCTGCTGACGGAACGCTGACGAGGTGGTATTCTCATCGCTACCACACCATCGACTGCCACTGACGTAAAACTGATGCGGCGTTGCCGTCAAATCCAAACCACACAAACCAAGAATATTCCACACAGGTTTCAACTTTTCGAGCCCGACTCAGTTTTGATCTAATCAACATCATTTTCGAGTTTCGATCTTCGCATAAACTGCATGATAAACTATATACAGAAGGTAACTTCACAAACTTAATATATGGCAAAACATAACTCACGCAACATGAAATGCCGTCGATGGTTGAGATCTCGTTAGTATGGCTTCGAGTGCCTGCTCAAAGTCTAAGTTAAAGCGAAACCTTCGAAACCGAATGTGTTCTCCCCACTGTACGTGACGTAAAGAAATCCGTCTTCGTCTTTCTTCTCGTCGTATATCATCGACATTATAGCTCCTGGAGCAAGCAAAACCAATTACATTATAATAATATTATATGTGCTCATAATTTTAGCTACGTAACTAATTGGCGTGTCTTTTGAACAGTTTTTCTACTCCGAGAAGCAACAGTCATGATTTAGAAGTTCGGCAAACCAAAAGAGAGAGAGAGAGAGAGAGAGAGAGAGAGAGAGAGAGAGCTTTTACTATAGTTACGAGTTAAAATGAGTCTTTGAGCCACAATAACAGAATCTCTAATTTGAAACTTCTACATATACTGAGCGATTACCGGTAGGCGGCAGCACATTATCGACGAAAATGAAAATGGCCTTCTCCGCGCTTAACTTGATTCTCTTGCGAATGACGTAGACGAACTGCCCAACTGTCAAGTCGGCAGGGACCAAATACCTGCATTTTGTCGCAGTTGTGTCCATGAATAGAGGTTTATGGTTGTAAGAAGAGAAAAAAGAATAGGACCCCTCGGCAATAAGTACTTTGTTCAACAGCACTTAAAATCTCACCGCTGCGTTGTCGGGAACTCAATCAATATCAATTTGCCAAAAACTACCCGTAGTTGTATCGGATTTCATGAACTGAAATAGATAAAGTTCTTTAAAGAAAATGTGAAATTTCACTGGTCAACATCAAAAATGGCCCAATGGAAAAACCAAATTGTAAAACAAATCACGCGATGAGGAAATAAGTTGACTGTAGATGAAATTTCCGTCGAGGTAGGGAACACAAGTAAATATAAATCCGCAAAATCGTTACTGAAGATAAAGTCTCGTTGCGAATATACAAAGGGAATTAGAAACCGAAATTGAATTATCCGAGAAGTGCTTACTTTTTCTTGTCGATGCTGGGAATATCACTTCGTTCTGACTTCTCCACAATCACCTAAAACAACAATGATTGATTATATACAGAACTCGGATATCAGATTCATTGAGATACAAACGGAAATTACTCGATGAGAGACTAAAAAAGAAGAAAAGAAAGAAAAAAAAAAAGGAGAAATTTCAATTTAAAAGCTACTTAAAATTTTACGTAAAGAAGAAATTATTTCTTATCGCACTTCTTCAGATCAGAAGTGGTTTTCAAATAAATTAGTGTCAAATTTCTTCGTGATTCATTCTAGTTGGAGAAGCATAATAAATTGTGTGCCCATAAACAAGACCTAAATGATAGAACAATATAGCCATTCTCGATTGGGTGAATAACCTGACCCTAAAGAATCGCTCGCTTCAGTGGGAAAGCATGATGGAAAAATATTTCTCTTGTTTTTTGTAAAACATATCACGTTTTGTAAATCGCAATGATTCTTCTACGATATAATTTCTACAGTCCCACTGGGAAGTGAAGAAGCACATCCTTAAACGTCGAGAGCTCTCAATAGCAAATGGGTCCTAAATAAAGTAAGTTATCTAGGTAAACCGAGTTGAAAGTGTTGAATACGGTCCTCGCAGAATTCGTTCATAATTCCCGTTAAGAGACTTAAAAAAGTTTTCTTGCGTAATACGGCAATATCAAAAGTATGAGCATTTCCAGGTTTAGCCCACACTAACATCTAACGAAATACTAAGCATTGTTCTTCAAGCGAGAAGGAACATAGATATCTCTGCGGCAGCCCTAAATATTGTTCAACACTATCTAACAATTCCTAAAAATCCCTTCGGATGAAACCAACCATCAGATTCTTCTATATCTTCACTTGTATCATCTACCCACCTCGACATGCATACATCTATAATAAATCTTAATTAAGAGTCGGGACAATGACACAGAGAGCAAAAAGGACAAAAATGATGCCAAAAACATCAGAGGATTCAACCTCAATTAACTTATTGTCGAATGTAGAAATATAAAAACACCATTCTCCGGCAGCTTAAGCCCTTAGAGTAATCTGTTGTTTCACATGGTATCAGAGTTGGAGATGTGAATTTGAATCAGGTAAGACCCTTAGTTTCACCTAATTTCCTTCCATTTAATTCAAGTTCACATCTCAAGCTCAGACTCGCGGGAGATTGTTAAATATTAAAAAGTAAAAACACCACTCTCTACCAGCTAAAGCCTTTTGATTAATTGGTTGTTTCAAACTTACAACATACAGTTTATCAAGTATGCGACAACTTTGGACTCTTAAAGGCCATATATTTATAACTCTTATAGGGCAAGAATTTGGCCTCTCCGATAGCCCTAGGATCAGGGTGATCTGTTTAGAACAACACGGAATCACAATGACCAACAATTACAAGTAGATTCGCAGGAAAGAAGTTTGGGACTGTCAAGAAATATACGCTCTAGAATAATATGAAGAAGATAACAACAGAGCTCTTTGACCAAGAGCAAGAACCTTCGTACGAGGGGTAGCCGCAACATCTAAAGCAACATTATAATAAAAGCAGGAACGATAACTCCGAGAAGTATAAACGAAAATTTCTGGATCTTTTACTGTAATGAGAAGCTGAAATGAGTTTCAAGAAGCCGAAAGTAAAAAAAAAAAAAACCCTCCATCTAAAGTGCTTCTATTGCAACCAAAAGTTTTCAGGTGATGGAAAGCTGTTAGTGCTTCCTCGGACAGTTCTACTTAAACAGTACTTCTTTTGACAAAAGGAGAGTATGGTGTTTTTACCTTCAAATTAGTCGAAAATTTTATCCGAATGATTCTTCGAGAAGCCACTATTAACACGTCGATCATAAATCATAATAGCATGTTTGATAACTATGAATCACATGAAAAGCAGATGATTTTGAATACTAAGCAATCACAATTTCCCACAATAACTGGCTAAAATTTTCTGAATCATCCATATACCCTAATTCTGATTAATCAAGAACTAAACATTTCACTGCAATAACAGCAAACATGAACAACAATGTAATCAAGAAACAAACCCTAGAGCAGATCAAAACAAAGGAAAAATTAAAACCCTTACAGGGATTCTATCTGGGTACTTCTCCCTGATCCTCGCGGCCTCCGCACGCCTATTCTCTGCATAATAGTAGGGAAAAAAAAAATGGAAAAAAATCAAACAAATTAGTCAAATTTGGTTGCAATTTCTCAAAAAGAAAAGGAAAAAAGAAGAAGAAGAAGAAAAATACAAACCAAGTTCATGTTCTAACTTAAAAGAACTCCTCGCCATTTACCCTGCGATGAGAAAATATGAAAAGAAAACAAATTAAATCACAAGAATTCAAACACATCATGATAAGAGGAACAAATAGAGAAAACACATACAAATGTAGGAAAAATCCAATTTTGGGATCAAAATATGGGGAAAAAAATTTGAAATTGAAGGGGAAATAGGATAATGGAAGGAAAAATTAGAGAAAACCCATTTACAAAAATCCAATATTGGGATCGAAATTGAAGGGAAAAAGGATAATTAGAGAAAGCCCATTCAGAAAAATCGAATTTTGGGATCAAAAAGAGGGAGAACAAACCCAAATTGAAGGAAAAGGAGAGAAATTTGAAGAGTATTTGGTTCAATTGGGTGGTTAATTGGAGAGAAAAAAGAGGAAAAATTGGAGCAATTTCGTTATTTTATTTTATACCAAGATAATAAAAAATTGCCAACGAAAAGGATGAGGACATTTGAACTGCTATGAGATTGAGGAGCCAAAAATAAAAATAAAAAAAAACCATTAAATATGCAATTAATACTCTTTTTTTCAAGTATAAAAATTATTTAATTAATCCAATAAAATATTTGATTTTATTTGATTAAAATGAATATATTATAAACATGGTAAAGAGAATTAAGTATTTCGGGTTCCGGTTTTGATTTTTGGTTTTTGGTCCGATCTGATTTTAGATATGAATTTTGAAAATTTATGGAATTCGGATTCAGATTTCAAGTTCGGCTGTCAGATTCGTGTCGAATCATTGGCGCTAACCATTAATCCCACAAGCTCGAGCGGTTAGAAATACGTAACTAATTCATTTAAGACGTACAGATATAACCCCCACAGGTCTCAATTGTGACTCGGCCCGCCCGGCCTCACGCCACTTTGAACATGATTCAGCCTACCCGGCCTCACGCCACTTCGAAAGTAACTCCGCCTAACCCAGCCTTTCGCCACAGGACGAAATACTGGCCCATTTAAACCAACAGTTCGGATTTGGATTTTTCGTAAAATTCATGTAAAATTCACTCCAAATCCAACTCGACGTCCCTAATTTTATGGGCTCTTTAGATGGTGGGGTTTTAGATCATTTTTCATGTTCATTTTGGGTCTAAAACTAATTTCAATTGGGCCCAGTAAACCTCATATCAATAGCCTTCTCTTTGTGCATTATCAAAACCCGAACATATATAGCAAGTGTGCTCCTACATAAGTTAATCAAAATCTTCTATATCTAATATATACTTTAAAATAACTTATATTTTGCTACGCACGCACTTAATAGTCCTGCAAATATGNAATTTATAATAATTTTTTTTAAATATCATTATTATTTTCATAATAAAATATTTATATAATATTATTATTTTTATTAAATTATATTTTATGTTAAATTCAACTATTACATTTTTTTCACTATCCTCTGCTATTGAATAAAATTAACAAAACATAATTTTAGTCATTTTTAGGTATAACAGCATTAAAATCAAACACAAATTTACTTTTATTCTTTAGTATCCTGAAATAGTAAGCTATTCCAGGGCTAAAATTTTTTTTCGTTATTCCCGAACCAAAGGGGACCTAAGAAAAATTGTAATATTTGGATTAGGGTTGTGATCATAGGATTACAACCAAAAGTGGGTTGTAAACCTAGCGCTCTTGTCCTTTTGTTGTAACCTAGCACTCCTATCACGCTTCGCGACTGCCACTTTGGTCGGTTCGCGCATGCGCACAGACCGCCGAATGGACAGAGCCTTCTCTGTCCGTCCAAGGCGTAAAAAAAAGGTACAATGAGTTTCACTCAGGAAAAACAACACAATCCAGTTTTGCACGAGGTCATCTCACTAAATCGAAAATGTATACTTAACTATTATAACATTGGACATTCACATTTTACATATGCTTTTTTTCTCTCCCTTGGCATTTATCGCATCTCGACGGTTTACACACTATATTAAATGTATTGGCAATTAATCCTCTGCGAGATTGTATGCAAAGAAAAAAAGCATATGTAAAATGTGAATGTCCAATGTTATAATAGTTAAGTATACATTTTCGATTTAGTGATATACCCTCGCGCAAAACTGTATTGTATTATTTTTTTCTATGTGAAATTTAATATACTTATTTTGTGGAGTATTGGACGGACATGAGAGGCTCTGTCCGTTCAGCTGTCTGTGTACGTGTCTGAATCGACAAAATCGTCGGTGCCGGGGCATGTTTGCCGATGACTATTGTCACCGCTGTCAGTGCACCACTCGTATTGTTTCAGCTACTACAGTCGTTGTCGTACTACCGTTGCTATCATCTCTAGATACCACAACGCTACACCACCGTTGCTGTGTTTACTATCGTGAACTCCGCTCTCACACTCTCTGTCGATATGCCCTACATTAGCATTGTCATTGCTGACGTCATCATCGCTATTATATACAATAACAATTATTATAATAGTCATTACACAATACTACCATTATCATTATTGTCATGTAGTAATACTAAGGATAATAATAATAAATAGCCATTAAATTAAATACTAGAGTGTTTGACCACTCAAAAGTTTTTTTTTTTTGGCAAGATTTACAAATTTCTTAGGAACACATAAAGTTTTTTTCAAATTTGTAGAGATACATGATTTGTTTTAAAGTTTATTGTCCTTCTTTTACAATAGTTTTTTATTTTTAAAAATGGTTTCTAAAAAAGTTCCATCATCCCTTCTATCTTCTATTTTTTAATATATTTGATGTCTACACTTTTTTCAATATCTATTTCTTAAGTTTTTTTAAATTTAAATATATAATTATTTATCGCGCTGCAAAGTACGGGCACTTCACTAATGATATATATTACATCACATAGCCTACATCCTTAATTAACCTTATTTTATCCCTATTTTATAGATCATCAAGTGCTAGTGATGTAGATGTGTACTTTGGTGCATGCATATTTGACAAAATTTTTATGTTGTTGTAGTGCATCAAAACTTAGTCACTTAAATGTGTAATTACACTTTCCATAAAATAAGAACATGTACTTGTATACTTTCCTTAATGTACATCACATTTCTATTTAATTACATTTATTTAAATCCATTTCTATGTTACCATTTATCATTATAATACTCTTTAATTGCTTCCCCAAACAAGCAAACAAAGAAGATATTATTTTTATGACTTGAGAAGGGGACATGTCCTAGTATGTAGTATGTAGCTTTCCCTTTCCCTATCTATATATTGTAGAGAAAGGTACAAATTAAAACAAAAAAAAAAAGAAAAAAAAAAAAGCTATTTGTATATCCTATTATACTCTATTATAGGATGTAGATTTTTTACCAATAATTTAGAAATCAAGTTGAACTGGCTGATTTGATTGGTTTGAGTGTGACCCAGTCTATAAAGCAATTAGATTTAATTCTTTGAACCGGATCAGTTTCAAAATTGATTTCAATCGTTAGAACCGACAGTTCAATCATTAAAAACTTCAAAAAACCACTTTTGATTAGGTCATATCAAAATTCAACAGTTGAAAATCAATTTAGTTGATTTTATTTTCTATTAACACTGATTAATCTTATAAAAAGTGAAAGTTGAAAACTTATATCTACTTAATTTGGTCTAAAAATTAATATTTTATAATTAAAAATAAAACTAAAATAATAATAATAGTAATATATAATAAAATTAAAATTAATAATTAAATATTTATGACATCATGCTGAAGTACTAGTTTAACCAGTGGTTGCCCCACTAGTTGAACTAGTGATTCTTAACCTAGTAACAATTTCGGATTGCTTATCAACCCGATTTTTAAAATATTATATTTTACACCCCATGGTTCGAGAATTTAGAAACCTTCTGTGAAAATTTTTTTAGTATAACAAAAAATAAAATATCGATGTGAACATTTGATTATCTGTGGTGTAAATCTCATACTTATTTTATAGGAGTACAGATAGCACTGCCCCGCTAACAAATATAACCAAGAGTAGGTTTCTATAATGTATGAATAGCTTCCTTATTATCTGAATATTGCGACTTGGTCCTTGTACTTTTCAACTGAACACTTAATTAGTTTCTTAACCCAAGGAAATAAAAAATCTATATTACTTTTAAATGACCATTTTACTCATTCATACATTTAACCTATTTTATTTGGGCAATTTGTTATGTTGCTTGGTTTGTAGGGTGTCCTTAGAGGGGAAAGGAAGAGAAATAAATTGAGTCTTTTTCTTTTTTCCTTTTTTTCTTTTATATCTTTTCTAAGGGAGATTTCACTTTCCACTTCATGTAATGGTGCTTTTGCTAGGCATCATCACATGGGGCTTGTCATAAACTAATCCAACATTGTTCCACAAGGAAATGCAAATAATGGTTTTTATATTTCTTAATTATAATCCTTTCCTTTTTCCATGGACAAGGAGGGGACACTCCCATGTTTGGTATAGTTTTAGGAACTGTTTAGTTTTTCGAAAAAGTGTGAAAAAAAAAAAATTTAAAGCATAATTTTTTTTATAAAAAACTAGTTTTCAGTTTTCTGTCTGTTTTGTTTTATGAAAAATAAATTTTATGAAAAACTTTATTTCATATTTTATAAAAAATTAGTGTTTTTGTTTTCTAAAGAAGTTCGAAAAGGGAAAATGTTAGTTTTCCATGAAGTATAAAAATATATATATTTTCAAAAATGTTTATTTTCCTTCAAACCAAACACGCAAAAAAAATTTAACAAAGTTTTCCATGAAAAAATTTTCTTCAAAACCTTTTTACACTTTTTCGATGAACCAAACAGGCCCTTAGATGCTCCACATTTTAGAGAGAGAAAGAGAGAGAGGATATTATACCAATTTAAAATGAAAAGAACAATATATACTAAAATGCCAAAGAGTGCAATAAATAACTTCAACTACCACCAAAAAAGGTTTATAAAGGAAATGAAAAGGTCATCTATAGATAGTGCCAAGCAAGATAAAGTTGTATTCATGCATAAACTATTGCTTATTAACATTAATGGTGGTTAATTTACAAATTAAGTACTTTTTAGAGAAGGCTTGCTAGAGATGTAGAGCCCAAAGTAAGCAAGAATACATAGTTGTGGCTAAAACTTTTAGGGCAATTTATTTTTTTTTTTATAATTTCGTGAACAAAAAATTTATGTGCATTGGCTGATTCCACCGCTTTAAGTATTGAAATATATTCCAGCCATCCACATCAGACATCTATAATATATCACACCCAGAATGAGCGATAAGATTATCTAGTGCACAGAAATTTTCTATGCACAGGCTCGAAAGTTTTAAGCTTTATTTTGAGAGACTGATCGTCCCTAGCACAGGTGACGAAGGATTTGATGGTTAGTATTCGAGGTTGCAAGTTCAAACAGTCGTTAATGACCCTAAATTATTAAGTTAAGATATGTTTTTATGTCTATGAAGTAAAAACCATTATTTAAGGGCATTGCATGGATTTTAATTTCTATTTTATTTTCTTGAACACAATTTATATAATTAGATATTTCAATAGATTCTTCTCTATTTTTGTCATAATTGGCTAGGTTGTATAAGCGTGGGGAGGAATGATAACTTCTTTAAAAAATAAAAAATAAAAATATACAAAACTTATTTTAGCTATGGACTATTTTGAATCGACTATTCAATTTTTCAAAATTTTGATTTTAGTAATCAATATTTCAATTTATTTGATTTGAATCAGTCAACGACTCACGGTTCTTTGACTTCAAAATAATTTAAGGACCGAAGTATCACATGATTTACAATTTAAGGACAAAAAGTGTAAATCTTGAGTTTGATTCATAAATTCAAACTTTTAATTTAAATTTTAGAATCAATTTAAATTTTTAAATTTTGGGTATCCATTAAATTATTTGTTATGGAACACATAAAAAATATATACAATATAACTAAATTGAAAACACGCATAAAAATAAATCAAATTTAAAAANTTAGATTAAGAAATGTGTTATTAGGATAATAGTAGGTCCTTAGATTTGATTGGGTGACTTGTTGAATAATGATTTAACAGATAAAAATGGTAGATCTAACGACGGAAAACTTACAAGTATCAAATACTTTGTGCTTTTAAAAATATCATAGTCAGGCTCTATATATATAGAGAGAGAGAGATGGACTAGAATACTATTAATAGTATTTGCTTCATTTTGCTATCAAGTTTTTAGCTTTTAGATCAATTTCTTTAATCATTTTTAACTATTGGATTAAGTATTATAACCCAACAGAAACCACTTAACCCTAAAGGACTAAGAGAGAGAGAGAGGGGGAGGATTACCAATGTGGAAAGATGGGAATTTAGAGGTTACATTCCTTACTTTTCCTTGAATATAGAATTTAAAAAATATCTTATTGCATTAGTTTAAGTTTTAAAAATAATTAGTTATTTTATATAATTTTAAAATAGTATTTTACAGTTGTGCTCTTATAATTTCCAGTTAATTTATGTTCATAAATTACACTTTAATTTCCACTTAATTTTATATATATATACACACACACTAGTGAGCCAATCACATTCATGCAAAGCGAAAACAACAACACAAACCTCCCATCTTTTCCTTCTCTTCCTCCTACATCTCTTCCCCCACCCTCCTCTCTCCTCTCTCTCTCTCTCTCTCTCTCTCTCTCTCTCTCTATATCTTCTTAACAAAAGCTCAAAAGAAGAGAAAGAGATTAATTAAGAAGAGAGAGAGAGAGGGTTGTGTTGTATGTAGTATATACTTGTATATATGCATGCTAAGATAGGTGAGAAGAAACATGTTCTACAACAACTACAGCAGTTCTAATAACACCAACACCAACACCAACACCAACAATTCTGATGTGTCGGATCCAGAATCCTCTATCTTGTTAATGAACGTCATCAGCAGCAGCAGCAGCAGCAGCAGCAGCAGAATATATACTGATCCTCCTACTGACAGCACAAGTAGTCATAGCAATAAAATGCGGCGAAAGGCGCCGTCGCCGGACTCCGAACCCACCTCCGTCCTCGACCGCCTCCCCGGCTTCTCCCCTCCTCCTCCTCCTCCCACCACCACCACCACCACCACCACCTCCCCTCCGCCGCGCTCCGCGCCGCGCTCCGCGCCGCGCTCCACTTCTCCGGCGCCCTCCTCCGCCTCCTCCTTCCCCCCGCCCTCTCTCCTCCTTCCCTGAACCCCGTCCTCGACCTCGGCGCCCGCAAGGCCTTCGCCGACGTCTCCCCCGTCCCCCACTTCTCCGACCTCACCGCAGTCCAAGCCCTCCTCGACCGCCTCAGTGGCGCCGCCGATCCCGTCCACGTCGTCGACTTCGACGTCGGAGTCGGCGCGCGCTGGCCCGCATTGATCCGGGAGCTCTCCCTGCTTTCAGAATCACCGCCGTCGTCGCCGCCCACCACCTGTTCGATCTCCGGCTTGTGAGAGATAACCTCGCTCAATTCGCCGCCGAGTGCTGCGTCCCCTTCGAATTCAATGCCGTCGCCCTCGACGCCTTCGACCCGCAAGTCCTGCGCTCTGTCTCCGGCCAATTCGATGAGTCCGTGTTCGTCAACCTCCCGATTGGCCACACCGCTAACCTCCCAATCCAAAGCCTCCTCCCTCTTATAAAGCAACTCAATCCGAAACTCGTAATCTCCGTAAACCATTTATGTGGCGGCGGTGGCGGCGGCGAATTCTCCTTCGCCCGCCATGTGTTCAATTCCTTACAATCCGCCACGGCCCTTCTTGAATCAATTGATGCGGCCGGTATGAGCCCCGACATTGCCGACATGATCGAGCGGCTCATATTGCTGCCGCGGATCGAGAACGCGGTGCTCGGGTTTCACGACCGGTCGCCCGCCGAGAAGAAGATGACATGGCGAACACTCTTCGCCTCGGCCGGGCTCGTGCCAGTCCAATTGAGCAACCTCGCTGAGGCGCAGGCCGAGTGCCTGCTGAGACGGCACCCAATCAGGGGGTTCCATGTGGAGCAGCGTGAGGCTGCGCTCGTGCTTTGTTGGCAACACGGCAGAGAGCTCGTATCGGTCTCGGCATGGAGGTGATAATGGCTCTTCTCTTCTCTCTTAGGCAGTTCGTCGAGCACCTATATTATATTTTCTTAGAATTGTTTGGCATTTATTTTCTCCTTGTGGATTAATGTTATCTCTTCGCCTAATACATAATTTAACATTGTGGAATCTAGATTGATAAAAAAAAAAAAAAAAAGGTCTGCATTGGAGTTGGGGTATATTGTACTACTAATTCTAGTGAACTAGTGTGGTCACAATTATATCAAATTTAGAGCTTATTATACTAATTAATATGAAAATAGAGAATTAAGTTTAATTTATGTACATAAACTTGCATCTCACTGTCGAGAAAAGTGCGGTTATTTGCTTCAAATACACAGTATTAACACAATATATATCAATATTTGGCTATTTGCATGTGATAAGCTGTTAAGTTCCATTTATTGTTTTACTAATGTTGCGTAAATAGTTTGTGAAAAAGTTAGATTTGTGAGAAATTCTCTTTGATGAATGAAATGATGTTGCAATTATATGCTAGTTGGCTTGTGCTTGTTGTGCCAATTTTTGAGTATTGTTCTTGAAATTGATGTTCGATTTGTGGTCCCTGGAAAAAATGAAAGATTGCAATTAGGTTTCACTTACTAACTGATCTATTTGCTTATTGAAGGAACCTCTCTAGTTTAGAACTCTGACTGCGTGTTCTTTCGATAATCGCAAATTAAGGCATCGTTTGGTATTGTTGCCGTTTTCCTGAGACAAAAGGTTGGATGCAACTTTTTTTGCTTCCAAGATTTTCATTTTTTTATAAAAAAAAATAATAATAAGTTGTCATCCATCACTTGGCAAGAGTGTATCACAAGTTAACTAACCATCAATATCAAATTATATAGAAAAAGTATTTGAAAAAAACAAAACAAGGGCAACAATGCCAAACGAGGCCTAAATTTAATACTGTGTTTTTCTCCTTCAAATTGCACTGTAATTACACCTTTAAATTTAGAACAGAATTTGCATGAAATAGGCATCATTGTTTTTCCCATAATTTTTAGTCTCATTTTCCCTGAAATGTTATGCATAATCATTTCTCCTGGGTTCTTGGTATGCCCGCGAAGAATAGAAGTTGTTCACCTTAAAATGATTCAAATGCTACAGAACCAAAGAACTACACTTTCATCATTCTTTTGAAAGGAGTCTCAGCAGAATTATATTTTAGCAGTTGAGTTTGCCGACAGCTAAGAAAACTTTCATTTATGGTATCTTCCCAAGTTATAGGAGTATCAGTTTTGAACTTCAGTTGAAGGAAGATTAGCAGGTAACCTGGAAAACAAATTCATTCATCTTCATACCGAAATCATTATTGATTGTGTGTTTTAGGTGTTTAGTTGTAACCTGTCGATATCTTATCTAGATACAAAAGAACTCTGCTTCAATATCTTAACCCTGATAGTTCCCACACGGTCTGTTTCCCTCCTCAATCGTAGATGTAATACTTAAATCATTGCCTCATCACCTAATTTCCTCTTGTTGGTCACTCTTATTTTTATTTCTTATTTTTGTGCTTTTTTTGCTGGTGGATTACTCTTTTTGAATGATGCTTCATAAGGTTGTTAATAGTCCGATAAGTAATTTGAGCAACCTCACGAGAAACATGTAAATTTTAACTATTTGTTTATCTCTTCATTTAGAAAGCTACCTATTTCAGTTTCTTCGGCCTTCAACTATCTCTCTCTCTCTCTCTCTCTCTCTCTCTCTCTCTCTCTTAGATATGAGTTTGCTCTCATTTCAAACTTTGATCTTCTAGAATCTGATCAGAATAAAACTTGACTTTCCATGTCCAGATTTTTCTACCAGCAACAGATTCATTTAGATCTTATTTTGATTACGATAGATACCAAAAGATAGATTCACTTTAATTGTGCTGTTCCCATCAAATTAGCTCTGCTATTGTCGACTTCCTTTCCTAGCTCTTCTGTACAAGAAGAAGCTTATTTTACTTCTAAATAGAGTTAAGTAAATTTGTATCTCTAAAGTTGTCCACTTTATAGGAATGTTCACTTCATGAGACTACTCTTTGATTTAAACAGTAATTTTCTAAGCGATTAGAGACTCAAATAGGGATTAAAATGTCGTTCGCCATGATAGCAGCTATGTGCAATGGATTTGTAGAGTGTTTGTTAACGTCCGCAGGAGAGTGCACATTCCTCTATGACATCAGCAACATTGGAATTATTTATCTCCAACATCAAGAAAAGTATTCCTATCAACTGTTCCGATAATTGTGAACACCTCATTGTCCTGCCTCTCTCTATTTCTTCCTTGCTTCTGTCTTCAAATACAAACAAGAATACTCGCTCTCATGTTCCCATATTCCTGGTGGGAGGATGGAGACCCTCCCTACATCTCATGGGACCACAATCACAATCATCATTAGGTCAAAGAACCTAATGGTGTCTATTAAAAGAGATTGTATGATAGGGCACAATTTCTTTTGAGGTCTATGTTTGAACCACAAAACCGTAGACTTCCATAGCATGAACCTAAGAGTCATAAGAGCTACTATCTAGCCCTTGGAAATTTCCTTCCTTGTTAATTAGAAAACCCACCACATGATTATGTTTCATTGATCTAAATCCTTGTAAAGCCTTTCAAGTAAACAAGTTAGAAGCCACTAGAAGTGAACATTTATGTCTTCACGCCTACTAATTATAATTAAGGGAAAAACATACAAGGCCTCTTAGCACTTTCGCAAATAGGTGTCTGAACATTTAATTTTGACAACTAGACCTTCTAAGCTTTATCAAATAGTTTATTAAGCTCTTCTTCTTGAGCGAAGTTACTAATTGGATAGCTGATGTGATCGCATGTCTTGCACAAAATTTTGTACAGCTCCAAAACACCCAAAAAAAAAAAATCTTTTTTTTTCTTTTCTAGTTATGTTAATTAAGCATCAACATTGAAGGAAGAGTGAATCAAATCTTCATTCTTTGTTTTTTAAAGCTGTACAAGATTATATGCAATAAAATGGAAAAAAACGACTGTGTAATTAGTAACTTCGCTTTAGAAGAGAGGCCAATTAAACTATTTGATAAGTTTGGGGTTCTAATTTTCAATTGGGATATTTACCATCCAATCTAGAATATCAAAGGAACAATTGTCTTGAACCAAAACTCACTGAACTCCATTTGTGACCTGACTCTTGTTTTGCTATCCTGTAAGGATACGTTTTAGTGAGGCTTCGTACAATTCGACCTTCCCTGAGGCCTTTATCAAATGACTCGCCAGTTTCCGTGTTACTCTCGGTTTATTCACATATCCTTTTACCGATCAAACTGGTTCCGTATGATACATGTACAGATATGTATGTATGTATGTATGTATGTATGTTTGTATACATGCATCAGTGTTCATATGTTTAGAGGTTTGATACTATCAATTTTCAAAATTAAACCTTGATACTTTCCTTTCAAAGTCATCTCTCTCTCTCTTTCTCTCTCTCTACCTAAACTATCTTATGCTTATGATCTTAAGATATTTGATGTAGACATACTAAGCTGAAGCCAAAAGAGATATCTTCTGATGCTTGTTTCATGATTCTTTGTTTGCATCCACAAGAAATTTAGGAGCTTAAAGCGACTTATCGATCCCATCATTAATATCTTCAAGTGACAAGAGATTAGCTGCTATATATTTTGTGCTTATCCAGTGTCCTTCTAACCATTTGATTTGGTAATTCTTCGTTCTCTCTTTCATGTTCTTGCATATTTTCAGCTGAACTACTAAGACTCAATTGATTCAAGCTTCTATAACCATGTATTAGATTTAGATGCCAAATTATATGCTGCTAATCACCGTAACAACGAAATCGGTCGAGGAAACATCATGAAGCCCTAAATCGGATCGATTGCTGATGCAAGGTGACAGTGTTGTCTGATCAACTGTTTCGGTGAATGTCTCGCTCTACTTGATGAAGAAGATATCAGATCAGATTAGATTAGATCAGATTAGATTAGATTAGATTAGATAAAGGAGGGGTTTGCATTTATGTGTCTAGGGCAACAAATGAGTTGGCTTAGGTTGTGACCACAAAAGCACTTTTTGCTCTCTCTTTCTCCCTTTTTGAGATGCTTTGCCACCAAAATTTTCCTTGTTTGTTTCTCTTTCACCAAAAATCCAATCAATTTTTGTGATATGACTTTTATGGACTGCGAAAAATTTTGAAATTGCACTAAACGAATAAAAAAAAGGCTACTGACAAAATATTTGTAAGTTCTATTGAAAGATACTCGACAGGTACTTTTTCGAAATCAAAACTCAAAATTAAAAATGTATATAAAATTAATATCAAGGACCTTTTCGAAAATCGTTTTGTTCTAAAAATATATGAATTTTACAGCTCACACATTCTTTTTCCTCTTTGTTCTTTTTGTTTCTCCTACTTTGTAATTTTTTTTATTTCCTTTTTTTCTCTCTTCTCCTTTACCTTTGAGACTCCTCACACTCTCACTTTATGTGGTCCTTCCATCATCTCTTTAATGCAATTGGGAAGCTTCTCTCTTCAAAATTATTTATATCTTATTATATGAAAATGTAAGAACAAGTTGATTAAAGTACTCTTATATTTTAATTGTATGGTCATTTCTTTTTCCCTATAATACTGAATAAGATGTGCCGATCGATTTTCATCTCCAATGTTAATAGAGAAATTAGACTTCGTAAAGTCGTAGAGTGTAGTGCTGTCGCGAGCGGATCAATAAGAGAAGTTGTTGAAGCTTTTTCTCCTAAAGTGGAGAGATAGATGACTGTAGCTGAAAGCAGAAGTTAAGTTTCTATGTAACACTAATTTAAAGTTGGGGATAAGGTTTCGACAATTTACAATTGGGCTTGGGCTCGACTTTTGGGCCCAAGGATGACCTCAAGCCCATAAATCTTAACGCGAACCGGCGGTTCAAAATTGATAGTTTACCGAACAATTTACTCTTTATCTCTCTATAATCATCTCTATTTCAAGTGTAATCAATATATATATATATATTTATGTAAATTCACAGTGTGATTCAGACTTGTGGCCTCATTGTTATCCCTTACTTTATATTTTTAGCTCCATTGGAGTCTGAGTGAAATGCAGAGTTGAAGTTGAATGCATTGAAAATATAGGGGAAATGATTGAGATAGAGATGAAATTGTAGGAACTGTTTTCCTTTGTGCTTAAGCTTATTCAAAACTAACAAACACCTGCAAATTGCCAACAATGATTAAAGCCAAACATTTTCCTTCATTACCCAAAGACTAAGACAAGAAGTGAATAAGACTCTGTCTCGGATTGGAGGAAAATTGTGTTATGTGCGGTGACAAAGTACGAGACAAAAAAAGCACTTATGTTTTTTCGTATATGATATTACTCTGACACCTTAGAATTTGGAATAATCCTATATATGAACTATAATAAAGTTAAACCTCTCAACCCGGCTATAGTATTTTGGACAATGACTAGGCTGAAGAGGTTAAGAGAGCTAAGCGTGTTAGGGTTAAAATAGTTTTAGAGTGGATGATCCTGGGAAGCGGAGCGTCACAATCATGTTTCACATATTGCAATTAGTTAATTAGTTACGTTACATTTTTTGCAATCCCACGTGAATACGGAAAAGTATATTCCTATATATTTTTCAAGCCAACACTATTTTGCTTAATATTGTTTAATAATTTTCAATACCAAATGGCCTCCTAAGTCAAAAACCACAAACCCAATAGCCACCTCTCTAATAGCTCCATGTCTTGGAGAAGGAGCAAACCATAACATTGGCTTGCACAAGGGGTCAAGATAATTTCACACCCCCACAAAATATATATACCTCTTTCTCTCTTCTTCTCTCCCACCCCCCTTTAAATATCTTCCATATCTCACCACCTTTCTCTAACATTACACCAAATATTCTTTAGAGAGAGAAAAAGAGAGAGCACAAGTTAAGAAGGGATTGTCCATTAATGGGTTTTGTAAAGTATGGTTTCTTCTTCCTCTTTGGGGCTAGTATGGGGGCTTTCATGGCCCACCATCACCACCACCACCACCATTGCCATGAGAGGAGGGCTTATTATTGCAAGCCCAAGAAGATAGAAGCAGAAGAAGGAGAAGCACCTGCCACTACATAGAAGGAATTATATATATAAGACTAGTTTGTTGTGCCATGAAGTGCTTTTCCTTGTTGGTGTTGTTAGCTGCTGCTGTTGTTGTTTGTGNGAATTGCCACGGCTAGTAGTTAAACCTTCGAGATAGTAGCTTTTATTTAGTCTTCATTTGGCTCGCCGAATGATGGCTATCGTAAGATCATTTTGAGCATTATAACATGGTAATCATGTTTCTTCTCGAATATATATATATATATATATATACATGATCTAAACTATTTAAACTATCTGAAAATCAAATTTCACACATTTTCGATATTATTCTCTTGTCCATCAAGTGAACAGAAAAAATAATTTGAAGGTTGAACATACTATTTCTTTCTAAACATTTAACGATATTCGTAACTTCAAATCACAATTGAAAACTCTCTCTCACTGAATAGAATATTATTAGATAACTTTCTTTGAGATTCAAAGAGGACCTACATTTCTCTTGAGTAAATCAAAGGAATGTATTGTATAAGATGTTCGTACGTTGCTGTAGAGTAGAGAGGTCAACAAGTCGGATTTGGGATGGATTTTCAATAACTCAAACCTGAACCAGACAACCGAACTCAAATCCCGAACCTGAGCCCAAACTGGACAAGCAAACTCAAACCTCGAACCTGACCACGAACCCGAACCCAAACCCGATAGGTTTCGAAAATTCATATCCAAAACTGAACCTTCACAAAACCCAAAACCCAAATCCAAACTTGAATTCGAAAATTCAAACTCGAAGTAATCATTTCTCTTTACCATATTTCAAAATATATTATAAGTTTCTAAAATTCAAATTCAAATTTAGCATCAAATACTCATATATATTTAACCATGTGAAATTTATTCTGGCTCGGATTCAAGTTTGGATTCGGATTCGGATTGAGTACAAACAAAATCTATATCCAAATCAGAGTTTGTCCGGCTTTTATTTTTTATACTTATAGTTGTATCTGATACTATATCTATTTTGTATCAGATAAATCCATTCGGTTCGATTTCAGGTTCAGACAAAATTTCGAAAATCCCTATTATATAGCCTTATTCACTAAGCACTCCGCAACAACGGCTAGTTGGTACCCGACCGTCCCTAGAGCAAGTGGCTAAGGGCTTGGTGGTTGGTACCTGAGACCCAAGTTCGAATCCTAGTTGATTCACATTTCCAGCCAAATTTATTTCTAAATGAAATAAACGAAGCAGGTAGCGTGCTCTACCTATCTCTCAAAAAAAAAAAAAAAACCCGGCTAGTTGGGGATAGCCTAATCCCTAGCAACATATTATTTTTGCCTTTATTCAAAGATTATAATCCTTTCATCTAGAATTTAAAATTTAGTTTGGGATCATTAAATGAAGGCAAATGCAAGGATCAGGAGCTCCTATTGTCTCCAATTCAAAACCCTAAAATACAGAAAACTTCTTTATAAATTTATTTTTTCTTCATGACTTTCAAAATGTCTATACTTTATTTTTTTTAATTTTTTTTTTTGAGAAATAGATAGCACACTACCCGCTTATTTATTTATTTAAAAATAAACTTAGCAAGAAATTTGAATTAACTAGGATTCGAACTTGGGTCTCGAATACCAACCACCAAACCTTTTGCCGCTTACTCTAGAGACGGTCGGTTACTTTCTTAAAATTTTAAAAAAATTTTAAGAGAGGTACAGTGTTAATAGAGAAGCAAAATGACCAAATTAATTTTATTTCTTTTATAAAAAAAATTTATTTTTTAATATATTTCTATTATTTTGAAGAGCATTTTCGTTATTAAGAAATGGACGGAATAGTGATGAAAATCTGACGGAGGAAGACTAAATGTAATAACTTGAAATATTAAGAGAGTAAAATATAAATTTTTAAAAATTAGAAAAAAAAAACAGATATTTATAAAAAAAAAATTCTGTAATTTACCCAGGNTAGGTGCATATACAGTAGAGAGAGGCTAATAGCGAAGCTAGTCATATTAGGACTCGGGAAGGATAAGTTAAAATTCACCAAAAAAAAAAAAAAAAAAAAAAAAAAAAAAAAAAAAAAAACTAGTTGACTCAAAATTTTTTTCTTGTACCAGGAGTTAAGAGCATTCATTATATATAAATAAATGGGTTAATTGCATACAAGTCCCCGCAAACATAATGAATTACAAATATATCTTTGCAAAGTTCAACTTTCATAAGTTATTCTTGAAAAAGTTCTAATGTATTTCGATATGTCCCTCCGGTTAGCATCCGTTAGAGAACTGTTTAATTTTTAACAGTAGATTCGTGAAATGGCATTTTTGTCCTCACAAATATGTCCCTCCAAAACTCCAGCTGATTTATATTTACATAAATGCCCTCACAAATCTCCATCTTTTTCTCTCTTCCTTTTCGGGCTGCAGGAGCGGACAGCGGCGACAGCGGCGGTGGCGCGGAGCTTGTCGAAGTTGCGGCCAACGAGGACAAGACTGAGGCCCACAGCAACAAGGTGGAGGGGGAAGGTGCGGCCGATTCAAAGAAAGAGGAGAAGAAGAAGAAGCAGAAGAGGAAGAGGAAGAAGAGAGGGGTAAAATTGTCAATTTACCTTATTAATTAATCATGGCTAAGTACTTTAACTATGGTTAATTAAATTTCTTTAACAGATTCTAACGGTAGTGACATGTCTAAATACATTGGAACTTTTGTAGGGATAAGTTATGAAAGTTGAATTTCGTAAGGATATATCTCCAATTCATCACGTTTACGGGGATCTGTATGCAATTAACCCTAAATAAATTATAGGGAAAACTTCAAAAACCTCCCTTGTGGTTTCAATTTTTTTCACTTTAGTACTCTGTGGTTTAAAATGTATCAAGTTAGTACCCTGTGGTTTCTCACTTTATCACTTTAGTACCATGTGGTTTAAAGTGTATCAAATTGGTACCCTATGGTTTTGCACTTTATCACTTTAGTACCCTGTGGTTTTAATTTTGTATCAAGTTAGTACCCTGTGATTTTTTAAATCACATGGTACTAAAGTGATAAAGTGTGAAACCACAGGGTACTAAAGTGATAAAGTGCAAAACCACATGGTACTAACTTGATACACTTTAAACCACAGGGTACTAAAGTGATAAAGTGAGAAACCATAGGGTACTAACTTGATAAACTTTAAATCATAGAGTATTAAAATGAAAAAGTGTGAAACCAGGGGGGTTTTGAAGTTTTCCCATTATTATATATAAACAAACAACCACATCTCTTCTTGGACGAGGGTTCAAGTCCCCTTCTCTCTCTCTCTCCACATATGTGTATATAGCGAAAGAGAGAGAGAGAGAGAGAGAGAGAGAGCGCTTCTGCTTGGGGAAGAAGAAGAAGAAGAAGAAGAGGAAGAAGAAGGAGAAGAAGCGGAAGCGGGAATCGGGGAGATGGGGATAATCCGGAGCTGCTTCTCGTTCATGGTGGGGGCGGCGTTCGGGGTCTACGCGGCGCAGAACTACAGCGTCCCCAACCTGAAGAAGCTCGCCCGCACGGGGATGGCCATGGCCAAGCACTACGAGGAGACCCACCGCAAGCCCACCAACACCAACACGGTCAACCACGACGACGACGACAATGCCGGATCCCATCATTAGGGTTTTGGTAATACCATTTTCTTTTCGTTTCGTTGGGGAATTGTGTCGAACACCTTGTGCAATCACTAGGGAGCATTTATTTTTGAGTTGAGCTCATCTTGTGACTCTTTGATCTACTTGATTGGAGTGATTGTTGTAGATTCAATTGGGAATTCTCTTTTTGATCAGGTTTAATTTTTGATTTTGTGAAATTTAATGGTTTTGTTAAAAGTCGTTGAGTTTAACAAATCTTTTTAATTTAAGAGCTCAAATTTGAAAAAATAAAAAAAAAGGATGAAGTGGTCTATAGTTGAGGAGGTCTAAATAGTTTTCTTTTTTCTTTTTGTTTACTAATTTTAAATTGTAATTTATTTCTAGGGATATGGCATTTTGACTTTTTGAGTTTGTTTCCTCTTCTCATTGTTATGATGAATATTTATGATTTCTTTTTTTTTTTTTAAGGGTAAATTACAGTTTAATCCTCAGGTACCGTTTGGTTTGGATATAAACAAGAACTAGCTATTACAGAGATAGGTACAAGTATGGGGATAAGAAAAATAGTGTTTGAATGAAAATTGGGTTGTTCCCGGGGATAAGAACAATTTTAGGTAGTTTTATATAGAAAATGAAGGTGTTGGTGGGGATAACCGAGAACTACTATTCTCGGATAAAAAATTAGCGTTTGGATATAAAAGGGGGATAAGGACCTATTCCTATCCCTATCTCCTAACCAAACGCTGCCTCAAGTATAAGACATGTGATACTTTTCGTCCTGAAATTTTAATATTTAGTATTTTTTTGCTCGAACTTTTTAAATTATTATAATTAAACGCGCACTCCATTTTAGTTGAATAAATACCCGACAAGCCAAACATAAAAATAATGTGACGGTTTTGTAATTGATGCTGCAATAATAATTAAAATATCACATCACTTTTAAATCAGTATTATGTCAATATTTAGTCGGCTAAATTCAATTATGAGATTTAATCACAATAATTTAGATAGTTTGAACTAGCAAATACTATGAATTAAAATTGAAAAAATCAAAAGTATAATTTATCCCCCCTTTTTTTCTGTATGTAAATAAGTTGATATGATTCCTAGAATAACCTGGATTTGATGAATGTAGAACTGTAGTCTCTGTGAATAGATCGGACGGCGGAGGATTGGGAAATCTTTCTCCTGTTGTTATATGAATCAAATGTTTCATTTCATCCGGGAAAAGCCATCTCTTTCTCAACAATGTCTTTGTCATTTGATCCAATAGCGTTCCCTTAGGTAGAAACAGATTCGATAAATACTGATAACTCTCGAATAGAGTATTAGAACGAAAAGATCCATTAGATAATAAACTATTGGTTCTAAGCCATCTGTATCTTTTTCAGGAGCTAGGGAAAATGCATCTCAGATACACCAATTAGTAGGTATGAGAGGATTAATGTCGGATCCCCAAGAACAAATGATTGATTTATCCATTCTAAGCAATTTACACGAGGGACTTTCTTTGATAGAATATATAATTTTCTGCTACGGAGCCCCCAAAGGAGTTGTAGATACTGCTGTACGAACATCAGATGCTGGATATCTAATAGTAATGGAACTTTGTGCAAAGTTTCCTCCTGTGTTATGAGTTACCACCCCTTGATCACTTATAGTACCCCAAACATCCGACTGCATTTTCCAACTGAAATGGAAAATGACTACCGAAATTGCATTGTACATCCAGAATAGATCTAAGAAGACATGATCCTAGGCGGATACTTGCTTCTTCAGTTTGATGCTCTAGTTGAATTTGATAAAAACTTTTCTTCTTTTTTTTTTTTCTGGCATTTCTGACAAAAAAAAGTCGAGACGAAAACATATATAAATAATACACTTTTCTTGTCTCCGTGTGATATGCAATGAGTGATATCAGTTACAAAAACAACCAACCGTCCCAAGCGCAAGTGGCAAAGGGCTTGGTGGTTGGTATACGAGGTCCCGAGTTCGAATCCTAGTTGATTCGCATATTCAGCTAAGTTTATTCATAAATGAAATAAACGAAGCGGATAGTATACTACCTATCTTTCAAAACAAAAAAAAAAAGAAAAAAAAAAGTAAAAAAAAAAAAGATATCAATTACAAAAATAAACAGAATATTTTTATGTTATATTTTCTCGCGGCAAGTAATGCACACTGCCTTGTGTTGTTGTTCTTGTACTTCTATACAAGATGCGAATGTAAATATTGAAATGAATGTTGTTATTTCAATATGAACCATCCTTTTGACTTGGCCACGAAAAATCACTAAAATAAAATTAAGCAAAATAATAACATATTGCAAAATGAATAATCTTCAGTAAGGGTCTCTGTTTGGTTTCTCAAAAAAATACGAAAAAAAACAAATTTCAAGAAAAAAATTTCTATAATAAACCTTTTTTTTCAATTTTTTGTCTATTTGATTCCCAAGAAAAAAAAAAAAAGATTATTTGATAAGCTTTTTTCCAAATTTTATAAAAAAAATAAGTATTTTCATTTTTTTCTAAAACAATCCAAAAAAAACAAAAATACCAATTTTTCATAAAATTTGAAAAAAAAGATTCCAAAATAGTTATTTTTTTAAAACCAAACGGGCAAAAGGCTATAAAAAATGTTTTTCATAAAAAAAAATCATTTCTTGAAAAGTTTTTTTTTCCATACTTTTCCGAGAAAGCCAAACAGCCTCTAAGGGGGGTATTGAGCTCCTCAAATAGGTATTGAAAACTATTTTCCACAAAAATAATAATAATAATAATAATAATAATAATACTTTTCTATGAAATTTGAAAATAACTTCTTTTAAAAAAAATAAAAAAAAAAAACTACTTTTTTTTTAAACCAAACAGCCGGAAAATACTTTTCGAGCCAGAAAACTGCGTGTTGAAATATTTTCCGAGAAACCAAACACCACCTAATAGAAGGTTCAAGAACAATGTAGACCTCCAAAAGCTCATGACAAAATTGTGACTGCAGCTCTCTCCCTACAAACCACAGGGATAGAAAAGAAACCAACACTTTTCTGGGCAGATAAGAGGCATCATGTGTAAAAGCTAGTTTTGGCTCTACAGCTCTCTGTTAGTTCTCAGTTCCTCAGTCGAGGCCACGCCGAAATTATACACCAAAAACCACAATCCAAGGGAAAGAGAGAGGACAGCAACAAAAGAATTTGGCGAGGATAATACGGAGCCTTATTTGTTAAACCTCCAAAAAGGAAACAATAAAAATAAAAATCTCCGACGCGTTTTTTAGGTTTACAGCAACATCGAATGCGGGTTCTCGACGTAGCCTTTGAATGCTTTCAACCACTCCGCGCCGATGGCACCTGAAATATCGTGAAGTCGAAATTATTCGAAATTCTATCGACTAAACTCTAGAAGTTAAATAAGTTACGGAGATAAAAAAAGTAAACAATCCCTATGCATCTAACTCGTACCGTCAATAACACGATGGTCGCAGCTCAGTGTGACCGACATGAAGGAGCCGAACTCGAACTGATCCGGACCGGAACCAGGAATTACCCTTTTCTCGGCTGCTCCACAAAAAGACCCCAGCAAAGAACAGATCAGTACATAAACCAATTTCCTTATGCTTCTGCTTTTGCGTCGCGCATAAGCTAGCTTGAAAAATTTCGGGCCTGTTCTTCTATTAAACTCTCATCTACATTTTCTTGTTGTAACAGAAGCAGAAGATTGAAACTCGAGCTCCTACTTAAGAGCGACCGAAAAGCTTGTTTTAGCTTTCTTCTCATCATAGCGAAAACTCTTAACACATTTGTTTTAGCTTTCTGAAGTAGAGAGATTATTTCAAAAGCCAGGCATTTAGCATGTAATCAAATATCACTGCTTTTTACCATCATCAGATCAAGTCCTTGTTTGAATACACGATGAGATGAGTTCTGAGGATGGAAAGCTATGAAAGAGGATGTAAATAATTCGCTATAAATATGTGCTATAAGATTTCCGGAAATTTACCAGAGCCGATAGCCAAAATGCCCGATTGAGGAGGATTTATGATGGCGCAAAATTGTTTGATTCCAAATGGGCCTCCCAGGTTAGATACAGTAAATGTGCCTCCCTGTGTAATAAACTCATTAATTTGGATATTAAACTATTGATAAATACATGCAAATCAATGCATGGCACTTATCTTGCTACCCACCTCATAATCTTCTGGCTTCAGACTGTTATCCTTGGCTTTCTGGGCCAGCTGTTTCACCTCTTCTGCTATCGTAGAAAGCCCCTTTTTGTCCGCATCCTGGATAAAGGGAAAATAATTCACATAAAAATGCACGACGAGTAAGCGACCTCCGAGATGGAAATAGTATTCAGTAACTACCTTGATAACCGGAACAAATAATCCGTGATCAGTTTGTACAGCGACGTTAATATTTACGTTATAGTACCTGTATTAAAAACCACAGGAAAATGCAAATATAAACATTATAAACTCCCAACTTTTGTCTTGTAAGATCAGTTGCAGATTTAAGAAAAGAAGTAATTCCAAAAACTTCTTACTGGCGGATGAAATCGTTCATCCAGGAACTGTTACACTGGGGAACTTTACGAAGAGCCAATGCAGCAGCCTGCAGGTAAAATTGAAGTAATCCCAATTAGAATAATGGAATTCAGCAACAGAGAGGCACATTTTAATGAGGAGAACATACATGCAAAGTATCTAAAAATCTGAGTTAAAGCCTGTGAAATTCGAGAGAGCACAAAAAGTAAAAGCAGCACCCATAGGCAAGTCCAAAGAAAGTAACCTTTATGACAAGATCGTTGATGGATATCCTTTTCCCACCGGAGGCTTCTTGTAACGAATTTAGCTGTTGTCGCAATCTAAATACAATAAATATTATTAGTGTTCATCACACATTGAATGTCGACTTGCTTTCCAATTTATAGAAAAACAGAGCACTACAATAACTTTAGCACGGAGTGCAGCTATGGGGAAAGTACTTACTCCATAAGTTTGTCAACACGAGTATCAACTGTCAAATAGTAATGCGGAATAGTTTGTTTTGAAAGCAATAGTCGTGAAGCTGTAACCTGTAAAAAGGAAAACCGACATTAATTCGGGATTTCAGCACTTAATATTTCTAACGCTAGGATATCTATGGAGGAAGTATATGTACCTTTCTTATCTGTGAGTTTGAAATATCCACATAATCTAATCCTTGAGGTGCAACTGTTTTCGGCACCTCGGCACCCTTTGCTCTAGATGCTTCATTGCAAAAGTTCACCAGAAAAAGAATAGTTCATAAGGTTAAATTCAAAGGAGGGAAACAACCGCATAAAAGAATTGTTCTTCCTGAGAAAAAGTAATGTACTGCAGAAGAAAGCATACCCAAGTACTCTTCAACATCTGCTTTTACTATACGCCCATCAGGGCCAGTTCCTTTTAAACTCGCAAGAGGTACCTGATTGGATGCAAAAAAGTAGTAAACAAAACATACCCAAAGAAAAAAAGAGATAAAGAAAAAAGAAGAAGAAGAGAATTCGCAGTCAATAATAATGAACGACTCAAGCATATAAAGGCTTACATTATTGTCTTCCGCCAACTTTCTTGCCAGAGGGCTTGCGAAAATACGATCTTCTCCACGGGAAACATCTTCAGTCTTTGCTGCTGTTGTCTCAGGAGCTTTCGCAGGCTCTGGCTCCTCTTCTGGTTCTTTAGGTTCAGCTGTAGATTTTTCTTCGGGAGGGGGAGAAGATTTTGAAACTGTGTAATCTTTAAACTTTGCAATATCCTCCTCTTCTTCAACGATTATGGCAATAATCTAATTAAAACATAACGCTTCATGAAGATCAGATTATAAACTCACAGAAAGAAGTTAGCGCAAACGAGTATGTTTTGAGTCATAGAATAAGAGTACCTCTCCAACTTTGATATTTTTAGCCCCATCTCCATGTATTATTTTAGCAATATAACCTTCCTCCATGCATTCCATTTCAACAGTGGCTTTATCCTGACAATAGCACAGCTTTCTTAAGTTCTTGAAGCAAAGATCAATAAAAAGTGCAACGATTAATAACTAGTAATTTAAAAATAGACATAATGAAATAATCTAAGTCTACTGTAATGCTAGCTGGTAGTAGTATAACTAAGAATTAGTTAGGTTTATGCACAAAGAACTCGATAACCTACAGTTTCTACTTCACAAAGAACTTCACCAGTAGAAACTTTATCGCCTTCCTTCTTGAGCCACCTTGCGATGTTCCCCTTCAGACAGTGCAAACAAGAACCACTTCATTCATCAGAAATACTAGAAGAACACAGCATCAACATTTGTTTTTACTATGTGGTACCTCAGTCATGGTAGGAGAAAGTGACGGCATCCCAATTTCTTGATGCGGCGGTAGATCTAAAACATGCATCAGGAAAGATGCTAAGGAAACTAAATTGCTATACCAAGTGAATCACATAGTTCTACCTAGAACAATTGTTTAAAACAAGTAACATAAAAAGGAAAAAAAAAAACAAATAAAATGTGAAGTGCATGTCCAAAATCTACAGTACAAGTCCCAGCTATTCTTGAGAAGACCAAGAATAAGCACACTAATAATCAGAAGAATCAAAAGTAGGCAAGTAGACATATTGTAAAGATATCTCGTGACAATCACAATCTGAATAGTACATTTAGTGTTTGAACAGATAAATCCATATAACATCTTTTCTTTGGGCCTAAACTTTGCCATTATTAAAACAACTTAAGATAATCATTTCAACATCATATACTATGTGTTTCTTTATCATTTTTAATATGCTGGCAAGCAAAGAGATCTGAAGGACTGAAACAAAAGATGAGTGGAAAAAAGAAAGCGAATAGGTGTTGGTACCAAACTTGGTTTAGTTTAGCTTATTTAACATCTTTGTATGATATTCAGGTCCATTGACAACAAGAGACAACTATAGAGTTCATTGGAACATCCCACTTTTGAGCTGCTAATCCATAATTGTCGGGAAATGACTTGATTGATAATCTAGTTTTAACTCGACCAATAGACAAAATTGACCAGAAGAACATCATGTTGACAATCTTATTGTAATTTAATACACTTTTAAACTCAGGAAACTCGGTATGCAAGATGGAGGAAGAAGAGAGACATAAACAATATAAAAATAATAAAAGTACCTGAGCTACTAGAAAAGCACCTCTTTGGAGCTATCTGCACGCTGAGCCAAATTGAAACGATGTAAATCCTGGTGATCTAACCAAAAGGCAATAATTATTTCAAATATATACGCACCATGACAAAGAATTATTGAAGAGGGCGCCGGCCGATGAACCGCCAATATGAGTTACTTTCCTGTAAAGGTTCATGTTTGCCACCGGAAAAGGTGCCTGAATGATAGGAAAAATATTCTTGTAAAAAATCAGCCCAAGATATGGAACACAAGCACAAGGGGACAATAATGGCAACTACAATAACCTTGAAGAGATCAAAATCCTTTACAGAGCTTCTCTTCGTGCTTGAGTATGCATCTCTATTTCCCAGCTGTTCAAGTTGACGACACCTTGACAGATCTTGAGAGGGGAGGGAGGAAAAAGAATTGCTTAAACAATAAACAATTGCATCCTTGAACTACATCCAACACTAGATACAACCATCCTAAAGGTTGATCATTCAATCAAGCATCATTACCATATGTTAAAGATCTAAACTATAACAATTTATATATCTAAAGATTGAGAATCTAGGGTTACATGAAAATATTTAGTTCATCTTTTTTCTTATTATTTTTATAACAGAAATCTGGATTGGGGGGTTGAGACGGACCGCTACCTGTGCATTATACTGGCAGAATGTCCAAGAAAACTTAGTATTTATTGCAGCATTATGCAGATGTAAAATTAATGAGCACTGAGCACATAGAAAAGTACCTACTCCCTCAGTATCCAAATTAAAAAGTGAAATCAGTTGATATTTTAGAAGGACAAATGCATACCATCTCCTTTTCCAACAAGCGCGCCAGCACCTCTGGAGTGATGACGGGTAAAAACAGCAGGCTTATGTTGTAGCACATTGTGAGCATTTCTCAGCTGCACAATCAGGAATATCGCGTCGCATAAATAAACCAATGGTAAGAATACTGGACTACTTCGTTAACAAACATGAAACTCAGTGATTTCCATGGCATGAGATAACAAGGTAATATCCATCACATAAAGCCGAAGCACGAAAAGGAACATTTAAACTGTCACGGGAGAATACGAAGAAACAGGGTTCCAATAACTATATGCATCATCCAATTGTCTTCTCAACTAAGTCCGAGAAGGAACAAAAATTATTGGAAATTGAGGCCTTTTGTTTGCTCCCCAGAATTGAAATGAATCCACGGTAAATTCTACGCGATAAACTAAAACTTTTTACATAGTAGCATTGAAACAGGCGTGTGATGACGGGTATCTGATATCCACAAACAAAACATAAGATAATGGAATATGTATTTTATGCAGTAAACAATCAAAGTATAATTCAAAAAATAGCATTTTTCCGTAGAATTACAAACAGAAAAAACAAAAGGAGAAATATTATACGGCATTAAACTAATAGCTAATCATTTCAAGTTTCGGATTAGCCACTAAACAAAATGCAAGATCAGAGGATATGCATTACGCGCAACCCATTTACAGTTCGAGTAAAATTAGAAAACCAAAATTGGGCTCTTAACATTACTGCAACTATAAATAAATTACATTAACAACTACTATCTCCGTATCATCAAATAACGCAATAAATAAGAAAATTAATCCCGTTGAACGGGAAGCGTGTATAAATTTGGGATCGGAATCGGACCTTGCTGGAGTGGCGAAGAAGTAGGGTTGCACGAGCCATGATTCGGTCGGATCGGGCCAGATTCGGATCTAATTCTAGCAAAGAACACAGAGAAAACCAATCACGCCGCCGAATAACAACGCATCCACGGATCAAATCAATGGCGATCGAGCGATCGATCGATCGAGAGAGGGAGAGAGAGAGAGATGGAACCCTAGTTAGTGCGGCGAAGGGGACGGGGATAAGATTGGAATTACGGGAAATGATAGGAACAAGAAAGAGAGAGAGAGAGAGAGAGAGAGAGAGAGGAGAGAGAAAAAGAGAACAGACTCGAGAGAGAGAGGACCGAAGAAATTATCCCTGCACCCGGTGCATCCGTACACAAATACACCGCACTTTTTTATTTTTAGAAAAACTTCAAATACCATCCTGCGATTTCACGGTTTCCAATTTTACTACCCTATAGTTAAAAATATATCGCTTTCCTATCGTGTAGTTTTATTTTTCTCTTTTTTTTTATTCTCTTTGTTAATTTTTTTATTAAATCAGTGGCAAAGTTAAAATCACAAGGTGCTAAGGTGAATATTTGATAAATCATACGTGGAGTATCTGAAGTTTTTTATATATGATTTAACGAAAAGTTAACGGAGGTGCTGACGAAAATAGAAAAATAAAACTACATAGTAATAATATAAGATACTTTAAATTACAAGATACAATAATAAGAAAGCGCTTTACCCTTTATTTATTTGATAAAAATGTATAAAACTTACCACGCTTATCACAATTTTGGACTTAAGTACCTAATCTTTAAAAATTTCGATTTTACTATCTAATCCTTCAATTTATTTGATTTGAACTAATTAATAATTTTTTCCACTCCGAATTTGAATGCATCATATATATCTTTACGAGAGTAGTTAGTATATTTTATGTAATTTACGTAATTATAATATTTATTAAAAAATAATGAGCTTAAATTTTGTATTCGAAATGCCATCAAGTTATTTAAATCAAATAAATTAAAAGATTCGGCACTAAATTTAAAATTTTGAAAGATTGGATAGTCGAATCAAAATGGTCTATAATTCAAGTAAATTTTATACAATTTTACCTTTTGTTTATTTTGTAGAAAGGGGTGGTTTATAAAATTTTAAAAGTTTCTACGACCACCTGCAATAATCAAAAGTTCAAATGATAAAATTTATTCGTCCTATAAATATTTAATAGTTATCAAATATATTCCTTCGGAGTTGTATATTTAGTTAGTTATATTCTCGGTCGTATCAGCGACACATTAGTATCTAATCAACTAAATGAAATTGTGATTTGCGCAAAAAATTGCTACAAATTAAAATTTGAGGACCAAAATTTCGACCGCGTTAGAGTTTGAGGACACAGGTGTGATTTAGTCAAAGGGAGTTTAGGGGCTTCGGTCTATGGACCGCGGTCCATGCAATAATTTTCCGGTTTGGGTCACATTTGCTGGTCCAACAAGGCGCTGGCACGTGGAAGGCGGCCACGTTGAAGTTTCTTTTCCACGTTTTATTTTATTTTATTTTTTCTTTTCATACTATTATTATAATAATCTAAGAAATTGCCACTCAACAATGTTTATTACAAGGCTCCTATACTTTCGAAAGTATGAAGGTCTCCGTGCTTATAAATTGTTTTTGATGATGGGACGACTAATTCGGTAATCGATTTCGTTAGACATGATCTACGCTATTGGAATTATTTAGAAATCAAATTTCATAATTTTTTAACTTCGTTTGTCTAGTGAACGAGTAACCTCAAAATGAACGGCTGAAAATAAAAATTTCATAAAAAATAGCGATAAAGGACTCAAATTTCAAATCAGAAGTATTGTTCTTGCTCTTAATGTTAAGTAGAATTTTCTATTAAAGTTTCATGTAATTTGGATACTTCTACACTGTTGAACTTAAAAACGTGCCACATCGGCCGTTAAAATAGTCATTTTTGAGACCCTTTGATCGCTTGGTAAATAAAGTCGAAAAATTATAAAATTTAGTTTCTAGATAGTTCCGATAGCATAGATTATACCTAATGGAGCCGATCGTCGAATCGGATGTCCTATCATCGAAAATAACTTACAAGCACGGAAGCCTCCGTACTTTCAAAAGCACGGGAGACCTACTCACAACTTAACCATCTATTTGCTCTTAATCCATTTGAGAGCACAAAGTGAAATGATTCGAGTGGTGCATCATCATTTCTTTGGGCCCATTTGGTTGCAAAATTATTAGGAATAAAACGACGTCTGAGAATCTTATTCCTATTCAGCTTATTACATAAAAATGTGGCATTTCGGTGTTTGGTTCACACGGTCATATTATTTAGTTTATTTAAGATTACGAAAAATATAAAATGAGTTTATGTTTTTAATTAACTTTAAATAATACTATCAAAAATTTCAATTAATTTATTCTCTTTTTTAAATAAAGGGAGAGAGAACATAGGATAGAGAGAAAGAGTATAATTAAAGAAATAAAAAGAAAAATAGAGTCCAGGTTAGAGAGAATAGTTGAGATTTTAGAAAAAAGAGGGGGAGAAATAGCTTAAATTAGAAAGAAAAAGATAAATTTAGAGAGAAATATGAGATTAGGGTGTAAAGAAAAATAATACCAACTAGTCGGTGGATAGAAAAAAAGAAAGATATTAGAAATATTATGATTATCTCAATCCATTAATATAAGGATATCTATCCTCCCTAAAAAAAATAAAATTAGTATTTTGGAATGAATCTCATTCTCAAATAAATTCAATATTACAAACTAAATTACTTAGTGCGTTTAGCCAAATACCGTCATTTTTTTTTTATTTCTATTAGATTATTATGAATCTTAAAAGAATAGCGCGAACCAAATGCACCCTTAAAGTTAAATAAGGTCGTGATATTCGAACTCCTCGCACGCACATTAATTTAACTCAAAATTATTGAATTAAATCCCCATCTCCTATTAATTCCATGCACGTTTAGATCAACCAAACGATTTTTTGGATAAATTCTCAAACTCTTTATCAATGAACATTATCTATAAATTACTTAAAAACTATATAAAAAAGGGATATTTCATTATTAATGAATATTAATTATCAATCAAAATATCATCTATGAATATTAAAATCAATTTAATTTTAATTAAAAAAAAAGAAAAACTACTACTACTACTACGTCTACGTAGTACGGATACTCTATATGGTCTCTATGAACTTGTAGTATTCATGCCTCCACCTACACTCCCTACTACAAAACCTCCTCTCCCTCTCCTCCCCCTCCCACCACCACTCACCACCTCCCTTCTCCGCCGCCGCCGCGGCCGCGCCGCACCGTCGGTCCGCGCACGGCCCCTCCTCGCTGCTCCGCTTCAGCGGCCGCCGCCGCCACCGCTTCCACGTGATCGCCCGCACGCCGGACGCCGCCTCCCTCCGCCACTTCCCGACCGCCGCCGCGCCACCGACGTCGGCGACGCTTTCGAGCTGCTCAATGCCCAGGCGGCGCGTGCTCGGGCGGCGGAAGAGGAGCATGCCGGCGGCGTAGGCCGCCGCGCGGTGGCCCCCGGCCGCGGCCTCCCGGAGGTGGCGCAGCCCCTCGGCTCTCCTCCTCTTGTTGTAGAATTCGTCCTACAGAAAAAAAAAAAAAAAAAAATCAATTATGCTAGAAACTTGACATGATTTTAATTTAGAATTTTTAATTTCAAATCATGTTAAATAATATGAAACAATAATTAAAAATATAATAATAAAAAAAAAAAGTGGAAAACGACTTTTACATGTATGTATACNAAAAAAAAAAAAAAAAAAAATCAATTATGCTAGAAACTTGACATGATTTTAATTTAGAATTTTTAATTTCAAATCATGTTAAATAATATGAAACAATAATTAAAAATATAATAATAAAAAAAAAAAGTGGAAAACGACTTTTACATGTATGTATACAACATAATATATATATATATATCTAAGATCCTATTGTATATAGATAGCATAATGCTATATATATATATATATATATATATATATATATAGAGAGAGAGAGAGTTCGGCTACTATGCTATCGGTAGCACGGAGCGCTCTGTGCTACCAAGTTATTTTCGATGATGCGGCTTTCAAATCGACGATCGGCTCCGTTAGACTTGATCTACACTATTAAAAGTATTTGAAAACTAAATTTCAAATTTTTTCGACATCATTTGACTAGTGATCGAAAGATCTCAAAATTGACAATTTTAATGGCCGATGTAGTGTGTTTGTGAGTTTAACGGTGTAAAACAATCCAAATGCGATGAAAATTTTATAGAAAATTCTTTTCACTATTTAGAGTAAGATCAGTGTATCTGATCTTGAATTAAATCTTTTATCATTATTTTTTTATGAGATTTTTATTTTCAGCCGTTCAATTTTAGACTACCTGTTTGACTGGTAAATAATATCGAAAAATTATGAAATTTAGTTTCTAAATACTTTCAATAGTGTAGATCAAGTCTAACGGAGCCGATCGTCGATTTGGAAGCCGCATCGTCGAAAACAACTTGGTTGTATGGAGCGCTCCGTGCTACCGATAATATAGTAGCCTAGTTCTACACACGCGCGCACACACACACACACACACACATAGATCTTCTGCATTGTTTTAGTTACATATATAGTAATTATAATTATAATAGCTGTTAAAAAAAACTAACGAAGAATGTCTCATCAATGTGTAAAACGTTGTAAAATTTATATGTACTACGACACAAAATTGTATAGGTGAAACCAAATAAGTACCTTCCTACCCAACTAAGGGGGCCTTTGGTTCAACATAAAACGAATCGAAAAATTATTTTTGATATAAAATATACTTTTCCACTTGTTTGATTCCACGTAAAAATATTTTTTTTCTAAAAGTATTTTTACGGATTTCAAAAAAAAATTAAACTTTTCAATTTTAACTATTTTTCGGCGAAAAATAAAAACTCAAACTACATAAAATTTTTTTCATTCACTCTTTTTTAACCGAACCAAACAAATATTGATTTTTTTCTCTTCAACCAAACAAATATTGATGAAAATTTAATTTTTTCTATAAACTAAACACTACAAAATGTAAAAAAAAAAAAATCAAAAATCAAAAATCAAAAATTTTTTCATAAAAATTTATTTTTTACGATTTTACGTTGCATAAGAAGAAGCTAATCTAATAATTATAATAAGCTATATATCCAAATTTGACCCTGAAATATAAAGAGGCAAAGTTAAAATTTGCTTCTCTAAAATTGGCTCAACAACTTAGTATCTTGCGTGAACATTTTGGTTTGGGTACTACACTTAGGAATAACGTCTCAAACTCTCTCTTTGAAAAGTACAAGTTCAATGATTGTATTAATATTACCTTTTCCTGAATCGAATAAAGTTTAATTAAACAATAATTCGCAAAAAACGTTTTAGGGAGAAATTCTCATGCAATTGCAATACTTTGTGCGAATATGAATTTCACATATATTACCAGTCCGAGAACGAAGCAAGCTTCGAGGTTTCCGCTCTTCGCGCAGCTCCGAATCAAGTCGAGAAATTTTTCCCGATCCCACCAGCTGAGCATTCCTTCCCTCTCCACCGCCATTCGCCGTCCGACCTCCCGCGACTTCGACATCTCGTACAACACCTTGCACCTGAAAACATACGCACAAACACGTACACACCATTGGTATATATATATATCTACATATGTACGTACATTCATGCATGCATGCATGCGTACGTGCGTGCGTGGAACGTCGGATATAGGTCTCTGGTTAAAGTCATGTACGTACACACGCACGCAGAATAAAGGAAAATAGAATAGAAATTGAAATTGAAATTGAAATCGAAATCGAACTTACGATCTTCGCAGGTTGGTGAGGTCGCGGAGCGGGGTCGGAGAGTCGGAGGCGACTCTCGCGAGGACCTCCTCGATGAGGTCTCGTGGGAACGCCGCGACGATGCTGTTCCTCGGCATCTTAGAGAGAGAGAGAGGTCTAGAGAGAGAGAGAGGGAGGGAGAGGTGAGAGGTGATCCTTGTTTGTAGAGGGGAGTTGAAGAGCAAAAAACGTATAAGAAGAGGGGTTAAAATTATTTGCATACATCGGATGTGTTATATATATATATATATGCATATGTATGTATGTAATAAAATGAGGGGAATTGGGAATAGTATTTGTTCTCGGAATAGGAATGGGAGAATAAGAGTTTATGACGTGTGGAATTAGGATACCGTTATATATCTAATTGGATAAAATTTATAATAATTATATAATAACGTCGGAATATGATTATTAGTTTTTTAAAAAATAATAGAGTATGTATATATATTATATATTATTATTATATATATTATTAGGGGTGAAATAAGGTCGGATATTAATCTAAAAATTTTTGGATATAGATTAAGATTTTACTACTCGACTCATATTCGGATTCGGATAGCAAATATTTTGGAGTCCGATTCAAATTCGTAGTTTTTTTTTAGGTTAAGAGTATGTTTGGATCCTCGTAAAATCACTTCCGAAAATATTTTTTATTTAAAAAATAATTTTCTGTTATTTAATTGATTTTTCTTAAAAAAAAATTTCTCCGAAAAAATATTTAAGATTCTCAAAAAACTATATGAAAAACGGCTCCTGGGGGAATGTTTAACACGCGGTCCACGAGGTGAAATTCACCACGTGGACCGCGTGAGAGAGAGTCCACGAGGGACCTCGTGGACCTCGTGGACTTCGTGGATTCTCTCTCTCCCACATTCATTACATATAAAATAATAATAATATTATTATTATTATTATTATTTTATTTTTACATAAAGATGTTATTATATAATATTATATTTATAAATATATAGTAATTTATTTTATAGTATTAAATATACACTATTATGGATTATATTATATACATATTGTATAATATATTTTAAATATACTTATTTATAAAAATAAACTATAATATTAATATATATNTGGGGATAACCGCGGGCTGACCATCGCTTTCAGCGGGACGGCCTTGGGCAGTGCCAGACCGAACGTCTCGTCCATGTTGATGAGCTCCTCCCCGTCCGGCAGCCGCCAGTCGAAGGCGTGCAGCAGCGTGCCGAGGAAGTAGTGCACGAACACCATGCCTGCCAGCTTCCCCGCGCAGATCCGCCGCCCGGCCCCGAAAGGTATCAGCTCAAAGTAGTTGCCCAGCGGGTCGATCTTCGCCGCATCGCCATGCAGGAACCTCTCGGGCCTGAACTCCAGCGGGTCGGGCCAGACGCTGGCGTCGCGCCCGATGGCCCAGATGTTGACCAGCAGCCGGCTGTTTTTAGGGATGCGGAAGCCGGCGACCTCGCAGTCTTCGAATGTGAAGTGCGGGAGGCCGAGCGGGGTCGACGGGTGCAGCCGGAGGGCTTCCTTGCACACCGCCTGCAGGTAGGGCAGGTTCGGTATGTCCGACTCTTCCAGCCGGCGGTCGCGCCCGACCACTCGGTCCAGCTCCGACTGCGCGCGGCCCAGGATCGCCGGAGCCTTCAGCATTTCTGCCAGCGCCCACTCGATGATGATCGACGATGTGTCTGTGCCCGCAGTGAATAAATCCTGTGACGGACGTATATACATGCAGACGGTTGACTAGTATTCAAAATTTTTAAATTTATATGGAAACTACTGGTATACCGCGTAAGATCCTAGAAAAAAGTAGGGATATTTGAGGGAATTTTTATTTAATATTAATCAAGAGTATTTTGGATCTCTAGAAGAAGAAAATAAGATGTTAGATATTATCCTAAAAAAAGAACGAAAATGCTTTGCTTATAAACAAATTTTACAACGGTGTACAAATTATACAACTCAATGAATGAATTTTCACTTTGAAATTATAAGTTATGCTTAATTACCTCCTGATTATTTGCACTTATGCGCTTCTTCATTAATTAAATATGGCCATATATGCTAGTTGTAAGTATAGCATAACTAAACAAAAGACTACGTGATTTTTTGGTTAAAAAATGTAGGTTTAATTACACTATACTACGCTGCACCTTATAGATTTTTACTTCCTACATTGTACTAATTTTTGTTTTTTTTTTTTTTTTTTTTGTGTACTATTCAACTATCTTCATTGATTTTTTTTTTTTTTTGCTTTTAGTTTTACATATTCCTAAATATTCAATTTATATCCACATCTGTTTAATATCCGACGTGTATCCAAACCTTTTTGTTTCACCGAATATATTTAGGCATGAAAACGTTAGGTTAGGAAACCTTTTGGAGTCTGATTCGGGTTCGGGTTACTTTTTTTTTTCTTATGATGCGGAGTTAGATTATCCAAATCGGAAGTTGATTTTAATATATTTTCAATACAGAACATCCATGTAAATTTATAATTCATATTATTTCTTTTAGAATTCTTAAGTTTTTCTATATTTTTCAAATTTTTTTTGCTTGTAGTTTTGGATATTTCTTAAATATTCAATTTATACCCATATCCGTTTAATATCGGACATGTATCCAAACTTTTTTTTAAACCATATATCAATTTCAATTCTGATATCCAATCAATATCCAAATCCGTATTCGAATCTGATGTTAAATTGCATATATGGATACGAATTGAACACCATCCGATCCATATCCAACCAGTTTTCATCGAGAGTATGTATTGAGTAGGGTCGTCAACAAGTCAAACACGAACGAGTTGAAAAATTCAGCTCATGTTCGGCATATTTATTATTATTACTAAGCCGAATATGAGTTGACTTGCAAACAATAAGTTAAATTGTCACTCCACTACCTTATGAAAAATTGAAAAAAAGAATTGAAAAAAAATTAAAATCTTAATCTAATATTTAAAATTCATAAAATATAGATGTTTCTACATTAGGATCGGCCTAAAATTCAAATAGTAAGAATTTATAACATATATACCAAATAGGAATTGAGCTAGAATACTATTAATAGTATTTAGAATCTTTTGCTATCAATTTTTTAGTCGTTTGATCTATAATACCATTCCTGTGGTTTCGCACTTTCTCACTTTAGTACCCTGTGGTTTTATTTTCCTCTTTTCGTCGGCTCCTCTGTTAATATTTCGTTAAATTATATACAAAAAACTTCAGATACCCTATCTAGGTTTATCGAATATTTACTTTAGTACCTTTTAGTTTTATCTTTATCACTGTTTTTTTTTTTCCTCCGTTAATATTTCGTTAAATTATATACAAAACACTTCAGATATCCAACCTAGGTTTAACGAATATTTACTTTAGTACCCTTTAATTTTAACTTTATCACTGATTTAACAAAAAAAAATTAGTAAAATGAATAATAGAAAGAGAAATCAACACCAACTCTAGAGGACTACGGGGACTACTATCACCCTAACCGTACATCGCTCCATATATAATATAAGATATTCGAACTATATCAAGCCGAACATGAGCGATCTGACCCCAACTAGCATTCGACTTGTTAAGATTTCGAGCTAAATAATATTCAGCTTGTATTCGACTTGTTTATTAACCGAGTGATCCATCTCGAACTCATTTCGAGTTGAACACAAACTAGTTAAAGATCAGCGAGCTGAATTATCAAAATAACAACAAATCAACAAAATAAAACCTCTATAGCGAAATCAACACGAAAATTTTAAGTAATTCGTATAACAATCGAAATCAAAATAGTGATACAATGTCTCACAGTTGAAATCAAACAAAAAATTAAAAAAAAAAAAAACTAAATTAAAAAAAAAATCAAGCACAGCAGTGTACATATCAGAGTTTCAAACACAAATGGAGATGCAAATATTATACATAGAATTACATAGAATAGATATTCAACAAGCCCTCTATCACCACAACTTTAGTATATAAAAATATATACAAAACTTATAGGCCCCCATTTTTTTCTTTTTTTTTGGGTCTATTTTTAATATTATTTTTCCTTTTCATATCCATTTCCCCAACTTTATTCAAATTCAACATTTGAATCACAGTAGAAAATTAAGAACACTAAGGGGTGCCTCTCTTTAACCAATTGTATCATGAAATGATGAATCTATGCAGGCTAAATCCGAAGAAACCGATCCGGTCGGAAATGATCGATCGATCGATGCTCGATCGATCGTAGTTTGACACCAACCAAACGAAATCGAATCCGAATCACACTTCGCGGAAGAAGCATTGTGCTCCCTTTTCTCGAACCTCGAACTTGCATCAAACCAACACGGTTTCCGCGCGCACCGCGGCCGACATCTTGGCCCGCACCTCAGTCACGACGAGCTTCGTGAGGAGCAGCCCCGCGAGGAGCGCCGCGGCCATTAGCATTGTGAACACCGCTCCCCAGCTCCGCGCCGATATGTAGCCCGTCAGGAGCGGCCCAATGGCCGCGCCGACTGACCCGGTCCCGTCAATGATTGCGGTGACGGTCGCCAGCGCCCGCGAGTTGCCCTGCAGCGAGCCGTGGGTTCCCAGGTCGGCCGAGACTGCGGTCGTGATCAGGGCGTAGGGACCGTTGACGATCATCCCGACGATGAACATGAGAGAGATGTTCCAAGCAAGGGAGACGGAGCCGTAGACGCGGTAGAGGAAGAGGGCGGGGATGGCGCAGTACATGAAGCTCGCGGCGGTGATGGCGCGAGCGTCGAGGCTGTCGGAGATGTGGCCCGCGAGGATCCCTCCGAGCACTCCCCCGACGTCGAAAAGGGTCGAGAGAGTGCCCGCCGTCGAGTCGGATAAGTACACGCCACCTATAGCTGCGAACACGAGGAATATGTTACCTTATGTATCTCTAAAAATTTTGATTTTTTTCACCTATTTTAACTTCAAATTTTGAATGCGACATTAATCTTTCCAGATTTAATTAGTGTATTTTATGTAATTCCTCATGTAAGTGTAAATTCATTAAAGTAAGCGACGATTAGCTTAAGTTTTAGTATCAAAAGAGTCATCAAATGATTTAAATCGAACAGATTTAAAGGTTAGGTAGTCGACTCAACATGATCTATAGTTCAGATAAGTTCTATACATTTTTACGTTCTTTTTCCCCTCTCTTTGATGCATGCTTTATTAACACATTCGATTTCCTCATCACTTAGAATCAGATTCAGAACCCACCATTAACCAACAAACTAAGATAGAGATTTATTATGCGAACTACTTGTACCGATCCTCGAGATTATCATAAAATAAAGCACTAGGATTTAAGTGCCCTACTCAGCACAGCCAACAAGATATCGGCACGATACGACCTCCGTGCCAATAGCACGGCTCGAAACCGAATTTATTTTTTAAGTTAATAAGTAGTTATCTCCATAAAATGCAAAAGGTTTGATAAATAGATGTAATAAGCAAGTTGAATATGTCGGTGCCAAAGAAAATAAATATTTCATGCCACAGTATCTTGTCACACAGGTATTGTTGTGACAGGCATATACCGTATTGTACTGTGCCAATAAGTTTTCGGCACGAACCTGCAATTTTCTTTTTTGGCGATATATTTGATCCTTCAGAAGGCATTACTTAAGCAAATCAAGTCAAACACCAAAGAGATAATTGCGAACTACGACAAGTCGACAAGCTTTTGGTGTGATTCAATTAGTTACACAAAACTGTAATGGAATGATCTTCGAAAGTCACATTAACAGGCGAAATATCAATGTCGAGAAAGGTGGCGAGAAACGAACAATATCTAAAAGAACTAGCAATTTATCGGACTTTCGGATTCGAGTACTCGAAAAGGCCAAAAACATGTGGTCCCATTAACTTATTGTGACTAGCCACTATGATACAGCAATTTCATTTTCTAACTTATAATCATCATTTATCACTCAAACCAACACATGAGATGAATAAACTGGATCGAGGATATGAAAACGAAAGAGCTATTCGTGATCGAAACAAAGGATAAGCGGCATAACACGACATATTCGAGGGAATCGACGAATAGTACAGCGAAAGAGAGCTTACGAGTGTGGCTGATGTAGAAAGGTAGCCAATAGAGGAAGGTGTACGCGACCAACTTCGCGAAGAAGAGGCAAAGAGCGAACGGCATGACGCCCGGTATCCTCCACGCCTCTAAGAAGCCGACCGCGGTCCCTTTCTCCTTGTTTTCTGCTTCTGCTTCTGCCCGTAAAAGCGGCTGCTCAAGGCTGCCGTTTTCCTTCTCTTTCGACTTCGAAATCTCTTCCTCTTTACCGACCCCTGCAACTTCGGGACTAGTCGGTAAGAACAGAAACACCAGAATCCCCGCGACGCACATCATGAGCCCCGGGACCACAAACGACCATCCCCATCCGTACTTCAGTAAAGCAGAAGCGATCAACGAGCCCGATATATTCCCGACCGAGGTGTGAGCATTCCAAATACCCATTATGAGCCCTCTCTTCCTCTTCCCGAACCAATTCCCCACGACCGCGACGACCGAGGGCCAACCGGTGGATTGGAACATACCGGCCACCATTTGAATCACCAAGAAATAGACGAAGCTGTGCACGTCGAGCCAATACCCCACGCCGAACAGCGAAGTGAAAACGCCCGTCCCGAGCATTCCGATTGTCAACAGAATCCTAAGATCGATACGGTCACCCAGATGCCCCGCAAAGTACATGCCGAAGGAATACACGGCGAGGAACGCGACGTCGATCTCGCCGAGCATCGCAGTGCCGTCAGAACCGTCGAACGGCGCCCACCCCCGGCCGACCCGCTTTGATCCAAAAAGAGTAGTACTTTGGCGTGGCCGCCAGATCGCGGAGAAGCCCAATTTAGCGGTTTCGGGGTCGAGGACGCCTTTCACGACGCTCGTGGTCTTCCTCGTCGCATGATACATCGTGTACGCGACGAATGTGAGCAGCAAAACAACGGTTTGGTAGCTTTTACGACTAGTTTGTTTCCCGGTGACGCACTCGAAGATGCGAAAACCAAGGGGCTTGTTCTTGATTTGTGCATCATTAAATTTCGCCATGCTTATATACAAGAACAATATATGAATATGCACAACACTTATACAAACAGGGTATTTACCTACAATCCACAAGAACAAGTGGAAATTAGATTGTAGAATGAAACAAAACCATTCTCTTGAACAACTAAAATAAAATATGTGATTTGGATTGCGAAAAACAAGCAAAGCAGTGAACTTTTAACAATTAGAACCATAATAAGCCCACTGATTCACCTATAATGCAAAGAAAAAAGGATTTTTTTAAAAAAAAAAAATCATCTTTTGATACTGTTTGCTGCAGTTTCAATCTAGTCCAATCACTATGTGAGAAATTAAAGCATGTGAGCAAAAGATTATCAAATTACATGACAAATTCTTTTACTAGAACATGGGAATTTGCAGATTCTGAGTACAAAACAAGATCTTAAGTTCATTTCAACTACACCAAACACAGTAAAATGTTATGTTATGTTATAACCCCACTATAACTATTAACCAAGCAATCCAATACACTCATTCATAAATAATTGAATTAATAAACCAGGAAAAAATTTCTAATTTTTTTTAGAAATTCACACTGTTCAAAGTAGTGTACAAAAACAAAAAAAGGAAAGAAAACAACAAAATATTAACAACACCAAACAACAAAAAAAAACTACTGTTCAACAAAATCTCTTGAACCTGCTTCATATTACTCTCTGATTCATTCATCATTTAAGCTCATAAAAACATGAAAGAAAAACAAAAAAATATCAAAAAATGACCCAAAAAATACAGGAAAAAAAGGGGAAAAAAGAGAGAATTTTGCATCAAAAAGCACACGTGGCATCATCACCTGGTAAGAGGAGATTGATGGGTTTCAAAGCCCCTTCATAATCTCATCTCTCTCTCTCTATACGTGTTGCTTCTCCTTCTCCTTCTCTCTCCATGTTTGATCAAAAGTCAAAACACGCAAAGTTTGCTTTTTTATTTTTTTTTATTTTTGCCTTCTTCTTTTTAATTAATTTTTATTTTTATTTTTATTTTTATTTTTTTTCCTCAAAGTCTCCATAAACAAAGAAGATGAGAAGTATTTAATCCGATCCCACGAGAGTGCCCCTCGCTATTTGCCCCTCGAGTTCAATGAAATTACCCCTTTGCCACTGTAAACTATTATATTATATTATATTATTATATTATATTATTATTAGGCCTAAGTTCAAATTTTTATGTGAAATAATTAAAATTGGAATCTAATTTGTAATTTTTTCGTGTGTGCATGTTGACGATTTCGTGCTCACATTACTTGTTATGACTTATGAACCGCTCAAAAATTTATCAACCGGTTATATAACTGAGCTATATCAGTATATAAAATTATCAAAAAGAAGAGTTGAGCTACTGTGCTTTTAAATGCATAAAAGCATTCTGTGTTTATGATTTTCTAACCGGTGGATCACCTTAAAATTCGTGTAGTACTACTAAAATAGACTTAATAAAACATAGGGATGCAAATGGATCCGGGTTGGTGGAGCTCCGCCCCGATCTGCCCCGAATGGGGTGGTAAGTGGGAACAAAAAATATAGAAATATATAATCCGTCCCGAATCCGCCCCGATCCGCCAAGTAAATGGAGCAGGAGACGGGAGGCGGGAGACTCTTTTCTTCCTTCAATCTACTCCGATCCGTTAAAAATTCGCTCCCGCCCCGATTCGCCCCGAATGGAGCGGTGAGTGGAAGCCAAAAATAAAATGAAAAGTAACCCGACCCGAATCTGTCCCGCCCAGATAAGAAATGGAGCGGGAGGTGGGGGAACTCTCCCGCCCCCGGATCCGCCCCGTTTACATCCCTAATGAAACACATTATTAATTATACTATACGAATTTTAAAGCGATCTGACGGCTAAAGAATCGCGAGTATAAATGCTCCTATTCTTTACAAGTACAGAAGCTCAACTAAAAAAAAATACATTTTTTGTAAACATGTTATATAAAAGTTATTCATGCATAATAAAATTTGTCAATGTGAACAACGAACCTGCACAATTTCGCGTTTACATTACATGCTATAAATAAAATTGCTCAAAATGCAAAAAAAAAAAAAAAAAAATTACATTTTCACAAACGTCATAAAATTATCGTGAGCATGCTAGTTTGTCAAATAGATTTACGAATCAATTTGTTGTGAGAGCTTGTCGCCCCAATTCTATCTCAGTATCTTTTTTATCTCGAAAATCTTATACTTATTGCAATTAAAAATATTCATCAAAATTTCTCAAATCAAAAGGTCAAAATTCATACATAAGCAAATCGAAGTTCAAAATTTTCTTTCGAATCCAAAGTCAACTCCACCCAAAAAAAACAAAAAGAAAAAAATCCAAAAATAAAAATGTTTACATTATTAGTGTTTTAGATCCGAGTGGCATTAATGTAATAATCTCAGACGTGGTGGGCGAACTATTAAATTAATATATATAATATATTTATTTTTTTGGGCGTAATCATCGGGGGTTTTATTCGCCGAATATTCGACCCGGCGAGGGAATGATCCTCGCGTGCCGTGTGAATATTCCCACGCAATACACGCGTCCACGTGGCGATCTCTGAGGCGCGTCGTACAATTTGGCTCGTGCAAACTCACTGCAGCGTGGGTGGTCCCCGCTTGCACACTCGTGCCACGTGGCGCTCTCTGAACCGCGTCGTACCATTCGGTTTGTGCAAACCCACTGCAGCGTGGGTGGTCCCCATTCAACCTCTCGTGTGCGTATGAAGACGTTACACCGACCAAGCGTGGGGCCCACTCGTCAGTTTCCGCCGTAAGTTAATAATGCATGTAGCCGTTACATCGAAGGTCATTTGACTTGGGCGGCTTAAAATGCATGGAGACCCCTCAACTATTATTTAATTGACTTAAGCCCCTTTTTTTTCACTCAACTATATCAAATAACTACTTAACCTTTAAAAATTTTGATTTTACTATCTGACCATTTAATTTATTTAATTTGAAACAGTTAGCGACTGTTCAATTTTAAAATTTGAATGGGTCATTTATTTTTACGGATTTAATTAATATATTTTACACAGTTCACATAACTATAAATTCATTAGTTTAAATTTTGCATCTAAAGAGCGCTCAAATTACTGAAATTAAATAAATTAAAAGAGTAGGTGCTAAAATCTCAATTTTTAATTTGAGATTTGTACTTAGTTAGAAATTCTATTGGTATTAATTATTAATTAATTAACCTGATTTTTATTTACCGAAAAGTGACGAAAATGAATTTGGTGAAAATTTTAAATTTTTTTTGACTAAAATTGTTTAAACTAATAAAATAAAAAAGTTAGAGGGGCCTAGTTGAAATAATCATACTGTTGAGGAGTCTACATGCAGTTTAATCAATGCGATATACGTGATACAGAACCGTTACACTGAAAGATCATCTACGTACGTCATTGAAGTATTTATACGGGCCACGGAGAACGTAGGTACAAACAACCGTAGAGTACTCCGTATAACCGTGACATGTCACGGCATACCCGATAAACACGTGCTCTCCCACGTGCGTTGGCCCACACGGGCGTTTTTTAAACAGCCGTGACAAACGAGCTTCGGTGTAACGGTGACATATCACGGTTGACGTGTACACACGAGTGGGGTCTCCTGCCACGTCATCTAAGGAGGGAAAAATGGTGGGACCCAGAGCGGTCCCCACCTAACATTGACCGCTTGGAAAGCGACACGTGGCGGGCATCTTTGTTGATGCTCCGGGTGTATGAGTACATCTCATACACTGATACACCGTATTCTTAAATTATTATTATTGTAATTAAAAAAAACCTCGAAATCAAAATTTAACTCATTGAATTTATTAAATAATATTTAAAGTAATAAATCTTGGACACAATTTTTTTCCGGTCGTAATTTTCATTAGCTGAGCAGTTCATTTTTTATTAAAATACATAACATTTTATGTATAATATAGGATCTTTAAATATTATTATAGATATAGATTATCTTTTAAAACATTAATCATTACATAATAAATTTAGTATATGGAATGTACCCATGCACTCGGTGCACGACGTAATTTGCCATGCGCGCGTGGCTTTTCATGCACCAGCCGTCCACGTCAGCAATTTTTATTTTATTCTTTTTTTCTTTTCCTTTTTTTTGTGGTGATGACAAAGTAGAGAGGTACGTGGATGATGGAGCCATGCATCACCAATGTTATCCATTTTTAAAAAAGGTTTTTAAGTTAGGGTTTTGAGGACCAGTCATTTTGCGACACCTGGCACCATCGCCAAAAGTTTTAAATTATACCGTTATATTGCTGACGTGACGTTTTTAACCGATCATATTGTTTACTTAGGTTTATCTGTCCCATCGTGATTAATAGAAAAATATTTATATTATACTTTTCTCTCAAATAAAGAGATATGAGCAGTAAGTCATTGATGATATGGTGTAAATTTTATACAGTAGACTTTCTCCACCGCGACAGCATCAATTATAATCCACGTGGCAACAGATAAGAAGTACTGTTACCACCGCCACAGCATCAATCACAATCCACGTGGCATCAGATGAAAAGTGCTGTGGCCAGAAGCGGCTAGTAATTTCCATAATAAACTACTTTTTTAAAATAACTCTCCTATAAAAGTCCTAAATTAATTCATTAGAATTTTGGAAAAAAATTGTTAATGTGCATAAGCTTCCGCAGAAAAAAAAAATAAAATGCACCAGTTGTATTACTAATGTGATATTTTTAATTAATAAAATTATTGCTTTTGGATTATCCCATCATCATAAATATTAAATTACACAAATCTACTAAAAGTCCCAGGTACCTTTTTGAGTAGGTTGTTTGGCTTAAGGTGAAGTTCAAAATAAATTGAACTTTCCAATAAATTAGAGTTTAGATAAAAATTACATTCCTTCCATTATTTTTTTATTTGGCAGAAAATATGGAAAACAAATTAATGTTTTATTATTTTTTCCCCACTATTTTTTTCCTATAATTACCTTCAGTGTGGAATGGACTGAAATCAATCAACTACTTTATTGTGAAAATTTTGAGTTTCGATCGAAGGTAAAATTGTACTGAATCAAAAAACGAAAATGAGTATTTACGATCGAAAACTACTTTGTCCCTCTGCACTTTTGGTGAAACAAACACACACTCAGCTGCATTAGCTCGCAGGACACTAAAACTTCTGCACAAAATTACCTATGATTCAATAGTTTTCGAGCTAACAAAATTGTTGCCACAAACAAAACACTAATAAGAACTTATTTAGTTACCCTAACCCCAATGATTTTAAACAATGAGGTCAAAGAGAGAGAGAGAGAGAGAGAGAGAGAGAGAGAGAGATGAGATTTTAAATCCACTATTCTCACTCTTGTAACATGACAAGAAGAACATTAACTTACATCTAAAAGTTAAATCCAATAAGCACTCAATTACAAGCAAAAAGGAATGGATGTGTGAGAGGACTCTTTCATTAGTGTGTTTCTAATTCTACAACACACACACACACACACACACACACACAGAGCATGAAGCATTGAGGGGGCATTTAGTCTTTCTCTTTCTACCCTTTTTCCTGTCAGAATCGCCGACGGGAAACAGATGCTAGGAAAGATTATTATTGTGTGTTCACAAAGATTTCAAAATATAGCCCATTAGGATTCCGAGCAACACGACCGCCAACATGAACGTGAAGGAGAAACCTCCGTGTTGTTTACCGACCTCTCGCCTCAAAAGCTCCTGCACGCATTTGGCTTTTAAGTAAATGAGACTGTAAATGTAAGGGAAGTGATACTTTCATGCTACATTAGTACATATATATTTTCAACAATCACGGAAAACAAAGTTACCCGAGCTACAATATGCGGTTTTGCTTTACATCCCATGACAAATTAAAGAAACCTGAATTGGAAGACACGCGCAACCACATAGCTGTTTTTGCTAAAATGTAAAATACTTGGAGGATTGACATTAGTCGCAGAAATGGCCTTTAAAGAGTAAGTTCTAGCAGCGGTGTTTACTTCAATTTATAACCTCGTTAAGGCGTCAACAATAATTTGTTCATTAATACTGCATTGAGTCGGAAGCTGAAACCTCTAATTCTAAAACCTCTAATTCTAAGAACTATAAGCGAAATTTGTAAGAAAAAACTTCAGATGTTTGGAATGGCCAGGAATGAGTTATGCATCCAGCGACACTTACTGTCTATGGTTGATTATCTAGCCATCCAATAATGCCAGAAAGAAGCCTCTCCAGCAGAAGAATTTAGTCATATATTTAATATCAAGCATAACATAAACAATGCGCGATACAGTTATCATTTGTAGGATGGCCTTTCCTTACAAATACTTGTATTGGTTGTCGAAAGGGGGTTACCAAGGGGTACATAGTTCTACGTAGATGCGGAGGAGGATCGTATGGAATAAGTGTACGTTCAACTAGGAGATCAAATCAAATGAAATACAAAGAAGATAAATTGCAGCAACATATATGTGCCCAGTATGCTGAAAGGAAATCTATTGCAGGAAACCAGATAATTGACGCCGTTGAGATGGTGAAAATATGTTTAAGATAGACTGATACATCATTATACAACATATGAGATCTACTTATCAAATAAGAGTTAAAATAGGCTAGAAAAGAACTCACCAGTTCTTGTCGAAGCTTCTTGTTCTGTTGAATAGCAGAATTCTTCTCTTCAGCCAACCTTGAGATCAGAACTGCGGCCTGCGGTACAAAGCAAATAGTTATTCCGGTCCCATTAAACAAGCGAACTTGCGAACAACATATGCTGCCTAAGACTAAAGGCATTAAAGTTAGCACATGAATACCCTTAAGTTAGAGAGTCATCAGTTTTAAGGGCTAAGTTAGTTTTCTATCAAAAGAAGTTCCCTTGACCTATGGAATAGACATTCGAGATTCAGTTTTTGAAGAGTCTCGGTTGGAAGTTCCGAATCTGCTGGAATACACAAGTAAATGGATAATCTTGGAAGGGCGTATATGTTAGTATATCATATACTAAACAAAAATCGATACAAATAGCAGTAACTTGGTTATATAATAAGAAGGGGTTAATTACACTGGTAGTCCCCAACCTTCGCACCAATTTTTACTTGAGTCCCCAACCTTTTTTTTTTTGCAATTGAGTCCCTAACCTCTTGATTTTATTACAATTACGTCCCAACCGTTAAAAAAACTGTTAAAATTAACGGAATTGCCACGTCAGCGTCTATTTGGCAACCTTTTGCATTTCAATTTAGGTCCCTAAACTTTGCACATTTTTCATTTTAGTCCCTAAAAATAAAATTTCAAAATTTTAAATTTAAATTTAAAAATAATATTAAAATTAAAATTTTAAACTAACGAGAAATCAGAATTTTGAATTTGAATTTAAAGTCTAATTAAAATTTTGAAATGAAATTCAAATTTTAAATTAATTTTTAATTGAATCTAAATTTTGAATTCAAACTTAAAATTTTGATTTTGATTTTGATATTTCAATTTACATTTAAAATGAAAGTTTTGAAACCGAAATTTAAATTTAAAATCTGAATTTAAATTTAAAATCATATTCAAAATTTTGATTTTAAATTTTAAATTTGAATTCAAAATTTAAATTTGAATTTAAGATTTGATTTTAATTCTAAATTCGAATTTAAACTTCGAATTCAAATTCACATTTTGAATTTGAAATTTCAAATCGAAGTTTGAAATTAAATTAGAATTTAGAATTCCAAATGTGAATTTGAATTTAAAATTAAATACAAAATCAGAATTTGAATTCCAATTTAAATTTGAATCCAAAATCAAAATTTAAATTTAAAATTTAAATATTAAATTTAATGGGTTAATTACACCATTGGTCCTCAACCTTTGCTCCGTTTTTCAATTTGGTCCCCAATCTTTTTTTTTTTTGCAATCCGCTGACATAACGCCACCGTGGCGCTGACATGGCGCCTCCATGGCACTGACGTGGTGCTGATGTGATATTTTCCGTCAATTTTAACAGTTATCTAACGACTGGGACTTAATTGAAATGAAATCAAAAGATTAGAGACTTGATTGCAAAAAAAAAAGGGCTGGGGACAAAATTAAAAAATAGTGTAAAGGTTAGGAACCATTAGTGTAATTAACCCTAATAAGAAGCATATATACTGTTTATACTGTAGACTGCTGTATATCTAAACCGAGGTTTATTCAGCCTCAGCCCGTCTATACATTTGTATTCAAACTGAAGCCTAATATTGACCAATATCCTGTTTAACCACGTTGGTGGTGGCAGCATTTAATTGATGTAATAACAATTAGAACCTAATTAGCAAAGAGCATTGAATCTTTCACCGAATCTACTCAGAATCGATTTCATATCCATCGACCACTTGTTTGCTGCTATTTGGAGCTTTTAACTATCTTAGCACAATTATATATATATAACAGTGGATAGGATAAACAAGGGTTAATAGAAAAGATATGGGGAAGACAAAGATTTAAAGAAGAAAAGAAAAAAGAGTAAGGACAGAGACAAGTGGCTTTTTTATTATATTTTCTATGTGAATACAAACATTTGATAAATCGAGATAATAAAATTCCCTTAGACAATATTGATCAAAACTCAGCGCCCTCTTATGAACGAAGCCGGCTGTAAATCTGTAGCATACACTTCAAAATCCTGAGAAGGAATTAGACTTCTGACAGTCTCAAGCTTATACCATAGAAAGAACCGCAACTCCAATTTCGTAAAATTATTTGCCGTCCATATCACTATAGCATGACCTATGTGATTACCGACCATGACAGAAAATGCTGAGTACATATAAAAACAAGCTAAGCTTTACTACATTGTTTCTTATATCATATCAGATAAGTTTTCTCAGTTTAGTTAAATGAATCATCTTCACAAACTGCACCAATTTGTTTCAACGACTAATTAGCTCATTCTCAAGCTTGAACCCATGATCTAGCTATAAACATGAACTGAAATGTGAAAGGTTCAAATATCAAATCTCTAAGAGAATGTAGCAAGCCTTGTCACTATTAGAGGACAAAGTAGTTATTTCTATTCAAAATTTTTTGATCTACATCAATCTTCTTCAGAATTGTCCCTCTCTTTATCTACCTTTGATGGATCAACTAAGAGCCATCATGGCACAGGTGGAGTCACTGTAGAACAGAATTTCATTAAAGGCTTCAGCACCTCCTGGTTCTACATCCTCGCAAATTGTGTCCATCAATATTTTTCTCCCAGACACGTATCACATACTTCAAAATCCTCCATAATTACAACAAGTCACAACCTGTTCACAGATCAATAATTGGCAATTTTTCCCCCTTTACACATCAAAATAATTTTTTAGCTTTAACAACAGGCTTTGGGTATTGAAACAGTGCCTTAAACAAATCTTTATGTTCTCATTAGTTTTCCTCGATAAGTGGAGAAAGGTACAACTCATCAATTGCCGAAATTTGAGTTCATTATCTCACCTCAAATAGGAGAAAATCTTCTCTGTAACGTTTACCCCACCTAGGGTAGGACACAAGCCAACCAATTCACATTAAATTGTTATTTGTTCCTATAAAATTCAATCTATGTATATTGGGTATGTACTAATAATTAGGCCAAATCAAGGCCATTTTAACAATATCAAATAAAAAGATGGCAAAAGAAAAATGTAATTATAAGACTTCTATGCTACTAGAAGTGTTTAACTGCGTTACGAGCTATTCTATTTCTATATGGTGTAAGCATTAAAGAGAAAATTTTCTCCTTAAATGGAAACTTATTCTAAAGCAAGTTAGTAGAGAACCTTTCACTGTAAAGTGCAACTTATGTATCCCTTGAAATCTAATATGAATTTCTTACCATAAGCCTTCCTAGTAAATATCTGTAGCACAGCACTTCCCATCTCTGAAATTCTCACTTTCTTCATTCCACTGCTTAAGTGAATCACAAACCATCCACAACATGGACACAGATCTTCTCAACTTCAAGGAAGTCATTTGATATTTGATCTTTGTGCTTCTTGACATATTTGTGTGCTTTCAAAAGGTGATATTTTAAGAAATTCACAATGAAAAATATAGTTGAGTACTTCAACATTAGTTTACTATAAATAATTGAGCACCTTCGATTTTGCTTCTAATTTAGTCCGCATAAGAATGTCAATTTTTCTGTCTCTGAGAAAGCATGATATTCTGCATCATAAAAATATCACTTTGAGCAATCTATTCCCTTCATTCAAATTTGTTCATCAGTCTACTTTATTGTGTCCAAAAGAACTGCTTATTATTCATGAAGTTTTTACTCTTTTCTTGCATTCAACTTGTGTTAATTCCACGACCAACAAAATCAACATAATTGTTTCAAGGAGCCCCATAAATGTTTCTAAACTTACGTTGGACTTCTTGCAACTGACCTCCAATTTATTCAAATCTTACATCATTTGATTTTCATTGAACATGGTATGTATTAGAAATTCAACGGTCTCCTCGAATTATTTAAGATGCTTAAACCATGGTTGTAATAATAAAAGAAGTACTGTAGTTTAATCATGAGCAGTGCTGCACTCCTCTACAGGCAGGCGAGCATCTTTTTTATTATACCGACACACTGGGAAATTTGGCCATTTGTAGCTTGCGCACATAGCAAACAAAGCATGCCACTGTTTTCAGCACGAAGGCTGCAACAGTCACATCCGAGCTTTTTTTGGGTGCAAATAGTAAGCCTTTTAAAGTCTTTGGCATCTCCAATTCACATTGCCCCTATAGAAATAACACAGACACACCGCGGCAAACAGAGAAGCACTTTTGGTATGCTTTTCCATTTGTCGCGGCATGCTTGTGTGTCACAGGCCAGCACAGGCATCACTTTATAGCGAAACAAAGCCCTAACACAATAAATCTTTTATTGTTTGATGCCAAACTTAGCTGTTAGTTTTGTTACTTCAAAACATAGTGATAATCATCCATCAATAAATATGGGGAAGCATTTTCTTGGTGTAAAGATCTCCAAGTCACAAACTCTAAAGGATAACCTTCTAAAGAATCTGGTCAGATCGGTGAATCGGTACTTTGCAAATAGGTCGAACCTCTAGCAGGAAAGAGCAGTTTAGATGTGATCGATTGAAATTCTGTTTGAGATATCGTGATACATGTTTGATAGAATTTCAATAAAAGAAAATGCTTTAGAAGCACAATTACTGCAGCCTATGGATAAACCAGAGATGGCTCAAAAATGCAGAACAAAGAAAATGACAAGAATATCTAGTAAAGAAAAGAAAATTCAAAAGAATAGAGACCTATAGGCTTTTAAATTTCTAATTTGTTTCACGCAAGCATTAGAGCATAACATTTGACTAGTACCCTTTACAGCAAATATAGGGACATTTAGACAATGCTGGCGGTAATGTCTTTAAATATTATTAGATCATTAAAAAGAAAGTAGCATAAATCTTCAGCAGAAGATTCCCCAATAAGTCAGGAATAAATAATATACAGCCTTAGTTTCTCAAAACTGCATATCTAAACCCCAGAGAGAGGGGCAATTGTGCGAGTCTACGACTAGGGGCAGAAGTTGTGTTAATGTGTGCTTGGAGAACAATATTGTAGTCTGAAATTAAATTCAACAGCAGCAAACAGTTGAGAATATAAACAAGTTAGTAGAGAAAGAAATGTAATCCCGCAGACGAAAGAGATCTCACAAGTCACGAATCCACAACATTCATTATCAGCAAATCACAACCCACCCAAAACAACATTTTTAATTCATGGGTTGACCAGTGGTACAACAAGGATGGGTTACAAGAAAGAAAAGACAAAACATGGTTCCATAAAGTGCTCTCAGAATCAACGGTTTCAGCCTTTTAATCTAAGGGAAAAGTTAGAGAAGAAAAGAAAGACCGATAGAAAGAGTAATGGAGGACAGATTAGCATCGCCTGTTGACTAAAGATTCCATTTTAGGTTTCGCGTCATAATTAGGGAACATTATTTGAGTTTACAGAGCCATGATAACTATCCAAAACTAAATAAAAGGAATTCTAATGGGATGAAAGTCCTTGACATGGAAAGCTCCGTGGACCATATAGAAAATATGGGTAGTTCAAAAAGGTTTCTTGATATCCGAGTGTCCTAATAAGGCAATATTAACAAGGCAACTTATTTGAATAAATGTGTGGGAGCAGGTAAAATAATAGCTAAAATAATGGAGCTTGGTAATTCATATTTCTAAACAATTAACTGGCAATCAACTACTTCATGGATTCTAGCTTGACAAAAGAATAGATTAAGTCACAGCTACCCTAAGACACAAACTAACCCCAAAAACTAAAATTCCACATTAATTTTACACAATAAAAGAATCATGGTTCCACGGAGATAGCTTTCAGATAGCTTCAAACCTAATCAACCAAATCTTCTTGAAGGCTAATTAATTTGGGCCAATCACTAGATAAATCTTCTAGAAGTTAAAGTAATGAACCATCACGAGGAAACTCTTTACTGAATTTCAGCATACCATTCTACTGATTTATGCCATGATTGTGCTTTAAACTAGAATTGGAATTAAACTTAATACCATTACGCAAAAATATTCTTCTGCAACTCATAAATTAGTTGCACACGATATGATCATAGGCGTGACACCAACCAACAACAGAAGTCTTAGGTTGAGAAAGAAAGGCTGGAACATGTAAACATTAGAAAAAAGGCAAACCATAATTAAAACCATTTCTCCTCAACTAAACATTTTCAAAGGTTACTTGATGAATAATTAAAGTTGTTCAATTATTTCAGAATGATATACTGTGGCAAATTCCAATAGTCTCCATTATGAACCACCAATACAAGCAGTTCAAACTAACAAAATACTCTTACTATCTAAGTTCCAGCAAAATGCAAGCAATCTCTTCGACAAGAAGGTATTTAAAAAGAAAAAAGAAGCACACAAACTAACCTCCGAAGATTTTTCCTGAGGCTCTGCATCCTCTCTTGATGCCTGAAACAAGCCAAAAATGCAACCAATCAATCGCCCTCTCTACCGACAAAGGTGAAAGAGTAATCCTTTAACCACATTGTGCATATCACAAATCATCAACTCACACTTACAAGTTCTCTGGATGTAAGATTCCCGTTATCCAATTCAAAAGCCCTAGGTGACGAGCTCTCCTCAGATTCCTCAGGAACCGGAGATGGCGGCTGAGGTGGTGCAACATAGACAACACGCAATTTGACCTCATCTACCTTATTCCCCGACTCTTTTGTAAACTGTAAAGCAGCAAATACAACAGATAATATCCACCTTGAATTCTACAAAAGAGGCACAGCCTTATAACTACTTGTAAAAAGAGCACAATAAGTGCAAATATGCATAGATACTATTCCTACATAGAGAGCAACAGAATGTGTTAGGATCTAGTTATACTAGCATGAGACTAAAGAGTTCCTGACAGATGCGAAATTCCAAACTAGAGAACCCTAAATTTGTGCAAACAATTTCATGATCAACAAAATCTAAAAGGTACACACATAAAAATCCTAATTTTCCCTAGGCATCCAAAAGTCCCAAAATAAATACACTATCTTTCAAAAGTAGGGTTATAATTTCATACACAGGAAATAGATTTCTAAAATTCCTGATGTTTTATAAATATAACTTTCCGAAATCGTAAGTCTCATCCACCAGTTAATATCTAACTTTGCAGCTTTCCGTCTTTGAACTCAAAATCTTTAGTGTCTGTTTGGCTCTACTTTTACTTTCAACTACAATCTCCTCTAGTAGAACATTTGACAAACAAAAAATTCCAGGACTTTTGCCCTAGCAAAAAGCTAAAATTAAATTCTGAGCCCAAAAACAAAATGGTCAATTTACTAGGAAGATTCTATTATACCACTTCCCCTAGTAGCACTACTCAAATAGCACTTTACTCTACACCTTACAGCAAGACAAAACAAGCACTTAGTTCAGCACGGGTCAACAAATCACCACAAAATTCTGCAAATCAATATCTATCTAACCAATAAGAGAGAGAGAGAAAGAATGCACCGTCTCAGCAGTGATGTCCTTCGCGGTAGTGCCGGCGCTCGTGACCACACTCTGAACAAGAAACTTGTCCTTGCATTGCAGGTCAGGAGGAGCCTCCCGCTGCGCCTGCATTGTAACTGAAGCAAAACAGAACCATGAAAAAAAATCACCACAAAATTCACAATTTTACTGTTAAAAGAAGAACAAATAGTACAAATTACGAAAGAAAATAACCTACCAACGACATCACACGTGGAGTGAGGCGACAGAATCCCCGTGTTGGGCCGAACGCAGTACTTCTTCGGGCTCGTCGTCTTGACCTAAACACAAGAACACCGATTCCAACAAAGAAATGCCAAAAAAAAAAAAAAGAGAGAGGCAATTTTGACCCAAATTTCTAGGGTTTGGAACAGAAACCATTTTCACGAGATCGATTAGTTCGTTTAAAATTAGGACAAAAGACAATGATTGTGAACAAGGAAACACAAATTTCTAGAATTGGGAGGGAAAGAACCCATTTCACGAAATGGATTAGTCCATTTAAAACTAGGATAAAAGGACAAGGATTGTGAATAGGGGGGAAAAAAGTTAACAATTAAATTTTTACCCAAATTTCTAGGATTGGGAAAAGAACCCACTTGGCGAAATCGATTAATTCGTATCAAATTCGGACAAAAAAAACAACGATTGTGTACAGGGGAAAGAAAACTTCAGAAATCAAAGTTTACCCCAAATCTCTGGTGTTCGGAAAAGAACCCATTTCACAAAATCAACTAATTACTCCTAGTTTAAAATTAGGACAAAAGGACGATGGTGAACAGGCAAAATAAAACCCTAAAAATCAATTTTTTATCCAAATTTCTAGGGTTTGGAAAAGAACCCATTTCACAAAATCGTTTAATTCGTTCAAACTTCCTATAAAAAAAAAAAAAACCCAAAAAATCACGGAACAATTACCTTGAAAGCAACGAAATCGTCGGTCTTATTAGATAGCTGGAGCGAGCACGAGATCTGCTTCTTCAACTCGACTTCTCGAATCGAACCGCACCCAACCAAGAAAAGAAAAAGAAGACGCGTCGTAAGAATCAAATCACACGAACTCAAATTCGTCGCGAATCGCAGGGAAGGGGCAAATTACATGGGAATTTGAGCTCGAGGGGCTCGATCCCGAGCAGGTCGCCGGCGCTCATCTCGCCGTCGATCGATCCGCCGCTCGTAGGGCTCGTCTCCTTCCGCGGTGGCGATGAGAGAGAGAGAGAGAGAGAGAGAAGAGGAGGGAGAGGGAGAGGGGGAACGCGGGTTTGTAGGGGAATGGAGGGGTGAAGGGGAAACGCGACGGGGACGAGAGCGAGAAAGGTGGGAACTGCTTTTTTTTTTTTTTGGGTAAAATTTAAATATCACCCTAAAGGTTTCGCACTTTCTCACTTTATTGTTTAAAGCGTATTAAGTTAGTGCCGTGTGGTTTTATTTTCATCTTTTCGTTAGCTTTTTCGTTAATATTTTGTTAAATTATATATAAAAAAACTTCAGATACCCACCCACCTAGGTTTATTGAATATTCATGTTAATACCCTTTACTTTTAACTTTATCACTAATTTAATGAAAAAAATAGTGGAATCAATAATAAAAAGATAAAAATAAAATCATAATACACTAAATTGATATACTTTAAACCACATGATACTAAAGTAAGAAAGTGTAAAACTATAAAAGAGGTAGTTAAAGTAATTTATGGCTAAAATATACAAAGCTTAATTATTACACTGTACTATACTATATATATTTTATTGATCATTTTAATTTTTATATTATATTATTTTTTAAAAATATTTTATTTTATTTTATTATTTTTAAAACTTTTTACATAATAAATAATGTCACAAGAATCAAATATTATTAATAGTACAAAGTTATTGGTGCTATTAGATTTTCGGCCTTTTGATAAAGAGATGTGTTGTTAGAATGATAGTGATTTTCTCAGATTTAGTGCTTAATTGATGGAATAGTATGATCTAAATGGTAAAAATGAAATATGTAATGGCAGGAAATTTGGTAGCACCAAGTACCTAATGCTAATGATAGTGTTGTAGGCAAACTTTATCTCTAAGATGAGTGACTCTTTAGAAAGTAGAGCGTCACAATTAGTATCAAACCGAATCACCAGCCGAAAGTGTAGGATAAGTCTCGGCTTAATCATTATTGTGGATAGAGTGTAGCTCTCAGTGGGACGAGTCTTTTTTGTGAGTGTGCTTGAATATGACATTAGGACTTAAGGAGGGAGAGAATATGACATCCTAGGATTTGAAATAGTTCTGCGGAATATAATAGGGTTAAACCTCTTTAATATGGTTTAGCATATTAAGCAGTATATAAAAATTATTAAACAAAATTAGTTAATAGTGACAGAACATTTATTTAGCTCATTTTAATATAAAAAATAACAAAATACAAAAAATAGCAAAAAAGTTAAAAAAAAATAATTTGATAGAAATTTGTAATGTATCTACCATGAAGATAAATTTTGTATTTTTCTATTATTTACCTAGTATTTTTTTATAAAGTTGTTAGATTTTGTTTAAAATAATAAATTCGTTAATAGTAATGTAGACAGGCATTAGCGAAAAAAAATAGTTTAGTAGTATATATGAGAATGAAAATAATACAAAGTTAAAAAATAAAGATAAATCTAAAATACAGTGTAGAAATTGATAAAATACAATAATACACCGGTATTTTTGAAAAGAATGTATAATGTAGCAAATAAAAATAACACTGTATAGTATAGTGTAGTAGAGTGTAATTAATCTTTTAAAAATTGGCAAATTATGCCTTAAAGCTTCACTAAAATAAGTTAGCATCTTACATTGTTACACATTTCAACATATATTTAATTTACAATTCAAAAAATATAAAAGAATTAGATAAAGGAGATCTCCTAATTTGCCGATACTATCAAAATTAATAGTTTATTAAGTAATTTATTCAATTTATATATTTCTATTACATTACTTATAGATAATTCTAATTCCGTTTGTAAATTTATTTTTTTACAAAGTTTCATATTTGAATTTAATAATTATCTCAAATAGTTGAACATATTTGAAATATAGCCAAAGTATAGAGGAGTAATTTGTGTAATTTTTTATACATAGTTAATTGAGACGATCACTAAAGTGTAGGACTGTTTTTTTATAAAATAACCCTCTAAAATTTTATAATTTGTGAAATAAACCTGCCAAAATTATATTTGGCAAACTAACCGTCTCTTCACCAAATAGGAGCCACGTAGGATTTTTTTTTCCAAAATGCAGTGAATCGTTTACCGCATTATAAAAGTCTCCCGGGCCTCAGGATTATATGGGAAATAGATAATTGTGGATTTTTAGAATTTTTATTTGATTTTTAGGATTATATGGATAAATTATTAGGACTTTTCAGCTTATTAAAATTATATGTGATTTGTTGAAAATTTTATGCGATTGTTAGGATTATATATGAGATATAGAAAAAAAATAGTAAATAAGCAAGACGACGAATGATTCACTATTTTTGTAGAAAATTGGGAAGGCGATGAATCGTTAATCATCTTTATAAAGATAGTGAATCGTTTACCGTCTTTAAGAAAAATTTTCAACAGCTCTTACATGACAAAAGAATGATTAATTTGCCAATTTATTTTTTCCATATGGTTATTACCCAATTAAAAAATTTTATAAAGTCGTTTTGAAGATTTTTTTTTTTCGAAATGACTCTATAAAATCTTCTATCCAGGTAACTAACCCTATGAAATTTTTTTTTGGCAAACTAACCTTTCTTTTGCCATGTAGGAGCCACGTTGGAATTTTCTCTTAAAGACGGTGAACGATTCACGGCATTTAAAAACAGTTGACATATTTATAAAGACGGTTGACGATTCATTGCCTTTCTAATTTTCGACAAAAACAATAAATCATTTACCCTTTTTTGTTTATTATTATTATTATTTCTTTTTATATCTTATATATAATTTTACCAGCCATATAAAAATTTCAACAAATCACATATAATCCTAATAACCTAAAAATTCTAATAATCTATGCATATAATCATAATAATCAATTAAAAATTCTAATAATCATCCTAACAATCTGATTTTTTTTTTTTTCTATTCTTCTATATTCCACGTACAATTCTAATAATTATGAAGACGATAAATCGTTAACCGTTTTTAGAAGATCTGGATGACTCTCAAAATACCCTGGTGAAGAGAGGGTTAGTTTGTCAAATACAAATTTGACAAAGTTATTTCGCAAATTATAAAATTTTAGAGAGTTATTTTGTTAAAAAGTTTGATTTTTTTAATTTAGCTAATTTTATATAAAGGTCCTGATTTTTGAGACAAGCACTAAGTTTGATGTAACTATCCAATCTTTTAGATATATTTAGTTTGTTTGATTTATAAATCTGACACTTTGAATTCAAAATAAAAATATTATTTCCTACGAATTTTAAACTTTTGTTTTATATATATTCTCTCAGATTTTTTTTAAACTGAAAAAAGGGATGCTAAAATGAACCGGAGACCTGAAACGAATCTCGACCGTCGGATCAATAAATCCTGAACCGTCCGATCTATGTGATCTCACGCACCGCCCCTCTATAAATACCAAACCCTAGTCTCTCTTCTCCTTCCTCTAGCCTCTAGGGTTTCTTAGCGACGCCGCCCACTTCGTAGGAGAGGAGGAGGAGAAGAAGAAGTGGTCGCCATGGTGCAGCGTTTAACCTATCGGAAGCGCCACAGCTACGCCACCAAATCCAACCAAACTAGGGTTGTGAAAACCCCAGGTGAAAGATCCGATCTTTTGTTTCCGCTCTCCTTTTCCAAGGGTTTTTCACTCGTTCGAATCGTTCGCTGCGGTTTCGATGTGAATTGGTGGTGGTGGTAATGGGGGATGTGTTGGATTTGGATTTGTAGGTGGGAGGCTCGTGTACCAGTACACGAACAAGAGGGCCAGTGGACCCAAATGCCCCGTCACCGGAAAGAGGATCCAAGGAGTATGTAATCTGATCCCTTGATCTCTAAAGATATACTTTTGTTCCCATCATTGCACATATAAATGTGTAGGATTTTCATGTAATTTAGGATGTTATTATTTGTATGATAAATGAGTATAAGATCTCTTAATGAGGAAGAGAATTAGATTTTCGGGTTACTGCATAAAATCCAAACGGTCCTATGATGGATTGCAATTTGTGTATGTAAGGAACTATGAGCCTTGTCGAATTAACAGAATAGAGAATTGGATGAATGGTTAGTTTCTCGCATGATTCTTTCACCTCCACTGGGACTACCATTTTGTAGGATTCACGCGTAGTTGGAAAATAATGTATCTTTATATTGCTTCAGTTATATCATTTCTAAGATATTAACTGCTGTATGTATAAGAGCTTTATCCCAGTGAAATCTAACTAAACTATGGGATTTCTTTGAGTTGGGTAGTTGATCAGAAAAGATGTATAAACCTTACATGAACTGTAGCCACTTCGAATACACCACTTTGAAATGGGTATCTGAAGTTTTGACTCGAGGGCTTGTTTGGTCCTACTGTAGGTGTGTAGTGCTATATGGTGCAGTTTTGTTTTTGTAGCGCCAGTATGAGAACCACGTAATGTGAATTTCCTCAATAGACTCTTTCATTTCAGTTTACTGCTGCAGCCAAAGTTCTAAACATTCATATCAACAAATTTCAGTTTTCTGCTGCAACCAAAGTTCTAAACATTCATATTTTGTTGATGGCTCTGCTAGAGGTGGTTGTAGCTGAAAGTGGAAATAGAATGTGGGTCAAATAGCCTGCTTACTACCTAACTTCACAATTTATGTGATGTAATTATAACCTAGTTACATGTTAAACTGTACAGATATTAGGCGCCCCCTGAACTTTAATCCATTTTAAAAATGACCTGTGAACTTTTTGTATTTGATTTATGCCCCCTCTACTCTATTAGTTGTTTGATTTACACCCACTCTATGTACTAATTGTTCGATTTAGCTCCCTTTTTAGCAATTTTGGAGATTATGTTAGAATCAAAATAAGCATGCACGAGAGATTTGCGTGATCAAAGTCAAAAAGGGAGCGTCTATGCATTTTAATCCTTATTAGAACTTAATGGTGTTTCCTTTTTCACTTTTTCAGCACAATATTTGCAAAGTAGTTCATTACTCGATGGAATATTCTATAATTTAACAGAATTTTGCAAAATGAAAACTAATGAAAGGTGAGATAGTATAATCAGAAGTTTTTGAAGCTTAGGCGCCCATATAAAAATGTGCTATAGTTTAACTATAGGTTATGTAAGGTATGTACATTGTTACCTAGTTGAATCGTGAATGTGCACAAGCATGCGCAGGACCTGTGTACGGACACAAGCGCTATATTTTTATATGGAATTGTAGTGCCTTAACATATGTTTGATGTTTGGTTTCCCTGTGTGCCTTTGAAATATAATGCTTCCATCCAATTTTGCGACTCTAGAGCAAATATTTGGCGAATGCATTTCTAGATTCTATAGCTTTTCGCTCTGATGAGATGGTAGTTTGTGTCTGGGTCACGTCAATTCATGCCCTAGCAGGCAACCATAGCTAAGGTGGTAGAGCATATTTATTGTTCC
>NC_033644.1:957213-976259 GCF_001540865.1 Ananas comosus | reverse complement strand
GAGGCAGATGGTGTCGCTATTGCCAAGGTCTATTTAGTTGATTTTACTATTTCAAAACGGGATGTTTCTGGAGCCGATGGTTGATTGTTACTAATGAATCATGAATGGAAAGGGATTGTCGAAAAGGTCTATTTTGGAGTGGCATGCGCGCCAAGGTCTATTTAGTTGATTTTACTATTTCAAAACGGGATGTTTCTGGAGCCGATGGTTGATTGTTACTAATGAATCATGAATGGAAAGGGATTGTCGAAAAGGTCTATTTTGGAGTGGCATGCGCGCCAAGGTCTATTTAGTTGATTTTACTATTTCAAAACGGGATGTTTCTGGAGCCGATGGTTGATTGTTACTAATGAATCATGAATGGAAAGGGATTGTCGAAAAGGTCTATTTTGGGGTGGCATGCGCGCCAAGTGCCAGGAAGCCAAGGAGCGGTTGGAGCTGGAGAACATAAGTCGTCCAGAATCCACTCCTTAGACGTTCCTCTTGTTTTTTCCTAACATGTAACAAGTAGTCTTTGAACAGCTGATCTTGATTATATTATACAGGAAGGTTTCAAGTGGACTAACGTTCTTTATACTTCGTAAAATTTGAAAAATTTCTGAGCAACTCGAGTTTTTGTGATTTACGTATTATTTTTTACTAAAGGAGCGTTCTTTATAACAAGATTCTCTATGGTTTTCTCTGACATACAATCAATTTTCGTATTTACGACTACGTAGATACAAAGATCATACCATATCGTTTAACGATCAGGGTATTCGGATTAATTGATAAAACAATCGTTTTTCTTTTGAGTACTAAAATCAATCATAGGAGACTGTAGGAACACCTAATAGGCGACCATATACTTGTTAGTTGGTAGCCGAGGTCTTTGTAGGGCAAAACTTTATCATTTTAGTTGATTTACTTTTTTCCTTTTGTGTAGGATTATTCGGGCTTTCCTGGTAGAGGAGCAGAAGATCGTCAAGAAGGTGTTGAAGATCCAGAAGGCGAAGGAAAAGCAAAGCGCGAAGAGCTAAACGCCAGATCGATGGAAAGTCAAATTCCCCCACAGGAAAATTTTGTTTCGCGCAAATGATGTTGTGAGGATTAGTTTGGTGAGATTGAGTGTCGAATTAGGGCGTCTTTTTCCTCTTTCTTTTTCCTACTGATAGTTGCTGTGGATTCTTTCCTTTACCGGAGACTTCAAAGCCCCCCCCCCCCTCGTAAGGCTTTTTGTTCACTTATTTTTGCTATGTCTGAACCCCAGTACTACATTTCTTAAATCTGTTTTACGAATTCTCATTATTGTGTTCTCTTGGTATACTTTTTTGAGTAAAGCTCTATTGGTGTTCCACTTCTAAAAATCTTCGTTTACTGGAGTGTCTCGCCGAGCTTCTGACAAAGAAACAGTTACCAGTGCTTCCAACAGCAGTGACCAGTAAGAAGTACTATCCACTTATTTGATCAAGATTATGTAGGAATCACTTCTCTGGAAGTGATTTTCCGTTAATGAAACATGATGTGTTGATTGCGATTTGTGGAGAACTAACTCAGCTTTTGTTGTGCTTTGTAAGGCTGAAAAATTTACATTCATGGCAGTAAAATCTCTGTACTTTTGCTTGGATGCATTACTTTTGCTTTTGTGTAAATGTAAAATGGTTGCACCACTTTTGACAAGTGCTTACTCCCAGAATTTGAAATAATTATTTATAATATAATAGAATATTAAATTTTTTAATTCGACTGTAATATTTTGGGTTAAGAGGATTAAATGTGCACCAAGAGGTTAAAGCTAGTGCTCGCCAATCTGTTCAGCATCTATTTTGTGGGTAGTACGAGTCTCAAAGTTGTATAAATGTATTTATTTTTTGTTTTTATTTTTGGCCAATTTGCATAAAAAATCTACTAATTTTGGGTTTTTGCAAAAGTGGGTTATCTTTTTCGTTTTTGCAGATTCGGTTTGATTTTTCAGCAAACTGATCAAAATGTTCTTGTACTTTTTTTCTCTCTCCTTTTTTTTATTTTTGTCGTTCTTTTTTCTTTTCTCGTTCCAGAGAGCGGCGGAGGCGAAAACGCCACCCCCTTCTCCGGTGACGTCGCCCTTGCCCGCTCCGGCGACGTTGCCGGCAACGAGCCCGTCTCCCCTGCCTCGACCCGGCAACGTTGAGACGCAGGCTCTTCTTCTCCACTACGCGTTCACCTCCGATGACGTCGCGGTAGTTGCGATAGAAAGCAAGGGAGGAAGAGGTGATGACAAAAAAAAAATTATAGAAAAAAATAAGAATAAAAAATAAAAATAAAAATTAGTTTTTCTATAGAATAGATTAAAAAATATAGGAGAAGAAAAAAGATAATGAGAATTGCACTCTTAAAATAAAATTACACTATTTTAAACAAAATTTATAGTATTTTAAAGAAAATTGCACTATTTGATATAAAAATTATACTATTTTGAAATAAATTTTACACTCTTTAGACCCAGATTACACCATTAAGAAAAATTTTACACTACTTTTTTTTTTCCTCTTTCTTCTCTTCTTCTTCTTCTTCTTTTTCTTCTTTCTCCTGCAGAAACAGTTTTCTTTTTTGTTTTTCCTCTTTCTCTTTTTTCTTCTTCCTGCAGGAGAAGCTTCCTTTTTTTTTTTTTTTTTTTTTCTTTTTCTTCTTCTTTTCTTTCTTCCTCTCCTCTTCTCTTCTCATGTACGCCAAATTCTGCCACCCGCCACCAACCTCTTTGCCTCTCCCGCCCTCCACCCGACGACGCCGCCGCCGCCGCTGTCGCCGTCGGAAGCGGCGGACTCCGCAGTTCCTCCGGCATCGACAAGACCGTCGTCGGATCGCTTCCGTTCTTCGAATTGTCCGCCCTCCGCGGGGCGCGGGTGTGCTGGAGTGGCCGTCTGCTTGTCCCGCTACGACTACGACGCCGAGTTGCTCCGCTGCTGCGGGCTGCCGACAGCCTTCCATCTGGAGTGCATCGACCGCTGGCTGGACGCCCACTCCAGCTGCCGGACCAAGATCTCTGCCGCCGCCGCTGCCCGCTTCAACCAGTCCGGCCGCTTTGACAGCGGCCGCGACCTCCTCGGCCTTTCGTCGGGCGAGAGCCCGAGGCTGCCGGCGACCTCCGCCCGCTCCTCGTCGCGCTTCAGCATCGGAGGCAGCTTCCGGAGGACCGCGTCGAGTTCACCATCATTAATCGCGCGGCGGGCGCCACGCCCTCCCCAGCTGCCGCACCCACTCGGCCGATCGCCACTGCCGCCACCTCTCTCCCCGCCCCCACCATCGCCAACACCCTCATCGCTCTGCCTCCGCCTCCAGAGCCAGGGTGGGTGCTGCTCCTGCGGAAAGAAGAAGAAGAAGAAGAAGAAGAAAAAGAGGAAAAAAAAAGCTAATGGTGCAATCTAGAGGAAGAAGAAAAAGAAGAAGAGAAAGAGGGAAAAAAAAATAGTGTAAAATTTTTCTAAATGGTGCAATCTAGGCCTAAAGAGTGCAAAATTTATTTTAAAAGAGTGTAATTCTTATATCAAATAGTATAATTTTCTTTAAAACAGTGTAAATTTTATTTAAAATAGTATAATTTTATTTTAAGAGTGTAATTTTCATCATCTTTTTTTTTTCCTATATTTTTTAATTTATTTTATAGAAAAAATAATTTTTATTTTAATTTTTATTATTTTTATTTTTTTCTATAATTTTTTTTTTTTGTTACCACCTTTTCCTCCCTTGCTTTCTATCGCAACCACCGCGACGTCGTCGGAGGTGATGACGATGTCTCGGCGTTCCGACGCGTGGTGGAGAAGAAGAGCATGCGTCTCAACGTCGCCGTGCCTTAGGGAGAAGAGGATGGCGGCGCGGCCTCAGCAGGGTCGGAGGATTCGGGTCGAGGCACAGGAGAGGGGCTCGTTGCCGGTGACGTCGCCGGAGTTGGCGAGGGCGAGGGCGACGTCGTCGGGGCAGGGGTGGCGTTTCCGCCTCTGCCGCTCTCTGGGAAGAGAAAGAAAAAAAGAACGACAAAAAAAAAGAAGAAAAAAAGGTATAAGGACATTTTAGTTAATTTGCTGAAAAATCAGACTGAATCTATAAAAAATAAAAAAGATGGTCCACTTTTGTAAAAGTCCAAAATTAGTGAATTTTTTTTATGCAAATTGGCCTTTAATTTTTTCTTCCAAAATCCTATTACACTATTCCTCACAAAAACAACATCTCTCTCTCTCTCTCTCTCTCTCTCTCCTCTTCGGCCCATGCGGAGCTCTCTCCTCTCTTCCTACAAACCCCCAATTTCCATTTCTACCCTCCGCTCCCTCCTCCCCTCTCCCTCCTCCTCCTCCAGGGGCTTTTCCGTCCACCTCATGTCGCTCCTCGCCTCCTCCGCCGCGGCGGCGGCGCCGCCGGGGGCTAGGGTTCGCGCGTTCCAGCTCCAGCTCAACCCCCTCACAGGAGACTCGGAGTGGGTCGTCGTCGACGGAGACGACGACGATGTAGAGGAGGAGGAGAAGAGGAGGACGAGGTCATCGACGACGACCATGGCGACGACCTCGTACCTCGACATGCTCAACGACGCAGAGCGGAACCGCGCGTTCCGGCTCGCCGTGGAGAGGACGATCTCCGGGCCGTGCCGCGTCCTCGACATCGGGTGATTGCTTCTCTGATCCGTTCTTGCTTGCTAACAATTATGAGAGATAATTGTTTGGTAGAGGAATTAAACCAAGGGTTTTGCGTTCAGCATAGCGTGATGGGGATAAATGCGTGAAAAAACCATCTAAACTTTAAATATTCGACACTTGATATCGAAACTTTCAGAGCATTGCAAGTAACAGCATAACTTAAAAATGCCTTTTTCGGAGCGGCGGATGTTAGCCAAATGGTAGAGGAATGGTTAAAAATCCACTCTTTGCAATATAGATTAGTATTCCTCATGCCATAACTTGGTCAAAGATATTGATTGGTAAAGAATTTTTGTGAGGATTTCGCATGTAAAATTGGGATAAATGCACGGAAATTTCCCAGACTTTAGCTCATTTGTACGCGGATGATCATCTAAACTTTAATGATTCGGCATTTGATATCGAAATTTTCATAACGTTGCAATTAACTGCGTAACTTAAAAATGCCTTTTGGGAACGACAGATTTTTAGCAAAATGGTAAAGAAATAGTTAAAAATACACATTGGCAGTATAGATAATATTCTTGTTGCCATAACTCGATCTTTGCGGTGAAATTGGCCACAATTTCGCCACAAAGATATTGATTGTTAAAGAAGTTTTGCGAGGATTTTGCATTTAATATAGGGATAAATGCACGGGAAGTTCCCGAGCTTTATCTCATTTGCACGCAGGTAACCATTGAAACTTTGAAGATTTGATATTTGGTATCCTATCAGAATGGTGCAGATGGCCACATAACTTAAAAATGCCTTTTTGGAGCGACAAATGTTAGCCAAATGGTTGAGGGAATAGCTAAAAACACATGCTGGCAATATAGATTAGCATTCTTGATGCCAAAACGCAACCGTTGTGGTGGAATTGACTACAATTGTTGTATAATTTTGTTTTAGCAAGCAAATGCTAAGATCAATTTTTTAAAGTGATATAGAAATTAAGTCGGAAAGTTTGAAGTTTATCTGTAGATGTAGGTAAAAGAAATCCTGAACTACGAATAAAACATTAACATTGTAATGGGATGCAGAGCTGGAACGGGGTTACTCTCCATGATGGCAGCAAGAGCGATGGCCAAATTTGACAGTCAGAAGGAGGGTAAGGTGACGGCATGCGAATCCTACTTACCAATGTGGAAATTGATGCGGAGGGTACTACGAGCAAATGGCATGGAGACAATGGTGAAAGTGTTCTACAAACGCTCAGATGAGCTTCAAGTTGGAGTTGAACTTGAGTCGCCGGCTGATCTACTGGTTGGTTCCCCCTGCTTTCGTGAGAACTTGGTTTTGGCCCCATTCCTAGGGCAAAAATGTAGGGATAGCGAATTAGTCCCTGAATTTTTTCCATGCTCTCAAAGTTTTCCTGGATGTTAAATAGATATCTGACTACATGTGGCTTTGACCTATAAAATTACCTATTTAGTCTCGCTTCATAGTCACTAAAACAAGGGAGTGTTTTTTACCATTGAAGGGATCAAATGGCCCTTTTCAGAAATAACTTCAGGATTTTGATAGGATTACAATTTATGAGAACTCGCAGAGTAAAATGTTTTAAGGAAAATTTCAGGGGCTAAGGCAAAATATCTGGATAAAACAGGGAGTGTCCAATTTTAGTCCATCTTTCTAACCGCCTGATTACCAATATTGAAAAAATGAGAACTGCGTCTGCATTAGTTGGCTTGTTCTTTTTGATAATGATTAGAGTTATGTCTTTAAGAAACATAAAGTTATATTCACGGTTGGCAGCTGATTTATATTTCATACTACTATAAGAAATTGCTTCTCAACAAAGGGCTATCGTAACGACCCAGCCCACTAGTATTAGCAACTTGTTGGACCTAGAGCACCAGCCTAAATGCTTAAGCCCAAGTTAATACTACTAGAGATTTGAGCGTTTATATACTCACACACTATCTTTCACTCATCCATACTGGGGTGTCACAGCTGTTCTCTAGAATTATTGCTCATCTAGGTATCTTTGTCACTACTTGTAGTGGCTTTGTGCAACCATGTAATCAATGCAATTGGAGTAATTTTTGATGGTTGCCCCTGAGATGCAAAATATGCACGCTGAAGCACCTTTTTCCTATAATGAAATTTTAGTGATATTTCGCAGGTTAGCGAGATCTTGGATTCAGAGTTGCTGGGTGAAGGATTGATACCTACCCTTCAGCACGCACATGACATGCTACTCGTAAAAAATCCACAAACAGTTCCATATAGAGCCACTACCTATGGGCAGGTTCATGCCATCTACTTTTATCATTGTAGGATCTTCCTTATAGGGGTTACATGGAGTTGCTCTTTATTGATTGCTACACAGGATATTTTCTGACATAATTATTTAAAATTCCATATGACAGTGATTCTGTTTGTGTATTACCTAAATGGATTGTAATGCACTCCTTTTCATGAAGCTTTTACTTTCTGACAATTTGCTTATTGTTTGGACTTTAGAGAAATGACGTGCCATTATCTTTGATCGTTATGTTCCTTTTTCACGTGCGCTGCACTTTCTGTTTTTCGTATCATACCAAACTAAAGTATGCAAGACCTTTTTGAACACCTTTTTATTGCTGTTATATTTCTCTAGTCCTCACTTAGTTCGCCAAAAATCCAAGGTTTAATTTTCTGAGAGAACTAATATTTTTGTACCTACGTTTCTTTGCTAACTAGCTAGTTGAAAGCCCATTCTTGTGGAAGATGCATGATTTGCACAACAATGAAGTAAATTCTTTGGATGGCATACATCTCACACCAAATGGGTTGGAACGAATTATTTCAGCAAAGCCACAGCAATATGCAATGCACTGCAATGCAATATCAGAGGGGATTCGACTGGTAATAGGCTGTCTTTGGAGCTCTTTCACAGATAGGAAATGAATGTTTGTATCCTAATTCGGTATCCATTTAGTTGTCAGAGCCATTCAAGATTTTTGAATTTGACTTTTGGAAGAGACCAGCGAGTTATGGGGAGAAAGAGATTCAGATAAAAGCAATTGATGATGGAAAAGTTCATGCAGTTATTTCATGGTAAAGTTCATTCTTACTTGTGTAATTAATTATGGGGCGCTTTGACATATGTATATATTTCACCAAAATTATATCCTGTGAAATGCAAATTTCCATATGGACCCGTCAGGTGTGTGCTAAAAAAAGTGACCTTATTTGTTTTTCAATATGGTGTGGAATGTAAGTTTTATTTAAATAAACCATTTAGAGGTGGCATATATTTGTAAGTACAACGGCATATATATAAGAAACTAAGCTTTTGAAGGATATGCATGAAAAATCATGCATAAATATTAAATGACGTTGTAGGGGGTATAAATGTAAGTAGGTAAATGTCTCTTAATCATGGTAGTGACTTAAGACACACACATACCCGGGATCTATTTGCAGGTGGGTACTTCAGTTGGATTCTGCTGGCTCAATCTTCTATTCTACCGCTCCTAGATGGGTGAGATCATCCATTTGTCAGAATAAATCATCACATATGTTCGGTGCGTCAAATCATTTTTTTGCTATGTGCATAGGAAAAAAAGACAATGTACTAACAAAAATTTTGATTCAAACAGTGCCGCCAATTTGCAAAGTCCATGTTGAAACCTCTCAATTTTACAATTTACTACATGAACACTTACGATAACATCACTCACTCTAGTCCTTTTTGTGTAGGTACTAACAATTGGTGTGATCACTGGAAACAATGTGTTTGGTTCATTGATGGGACTGGAATGCCTGCTTTAAAGGATAAATATCTTTCCCTAAAAGCTACACATAATGAAACTAGCATCTCATACACTATGGTGGTCGAAAAACAGACGAGTTGTAATCACTCAAGCTTGGGTGACCATCTTCTTGTGTTGCCGCCAGAGAAGGTTGCACTTTATGGTGATAAAGATTGGAGATTGGTCTTATCTAAAGCAGTCAAAGAAGCTGTAAGCATTTGCTTTATATTTTGTTATCATTTACGTTCCGGTCAGGAACTGATTCTTTGAGCAATTAATTAGGCTCTAGCATCCACACTTTGTTTGTAGGGTATTATTTACTGTTTTAAATTTGTTTGTGTATTTCCAAACTTGCAGCCCATCTATAAACATTGTAATCTTCCAAAAGCATACAATCTTTGCAAGTTTCAAAGTTCTGGGTTTCCAAGTTGATTGCCAGAAAGGAAACATCTGGTATTGACTAATAGGACCTGTAACAGGTTTAAATATTCGTAGTTGTATGTTGTCCAAGTTTTTGTTTCTTTTTGTTTCTGTTTTGCTTTGTTGTTGTTGTTGTGTTTTTTTTTTTTTTTTTTTTTTTTTTTTTTTTTTTTGCGGGTAATATTGACCTACCTTAAGAGCATTGTTTTCCCCCAAACGTACCTTACACATGTTTATTTTCTTAAATGTTCAGCTAAATACCAGATCTTCTCCGTCGTGCATTGTCGCTGATGACAGTGTTTTCTTGACTACTCTCATTGCTTCTCTTTCTAAAACATCACATGTTATCTCAATCTTTCCTGGGCTCCAAGATAAGGGTGCCTGTTACATTCAAGCTATATCCGATGCCAATGGTTTCTCGATGGATCGGATAAAGGTGATCGGCAAAAGGACCTCATCTTTGATCTCAGATGACCTTACACCGAGAAAGGTAATTTCACATTGTGAGCAACAACAAAATTTTCAAGGCTTATAACATGTAATTCCGGTCTTTCATGAAAAATCTGTTCAAACACACAAAAAACTGATTCTTCTTCTCTATATTGTATTTTAGAATATTTGTGTACCATGGTGGTAAATGTTGTCGGAGAATTTAAGCAAATCCAGAGATGCAGAATGAGTTCAGAAATTGATTTGATCTGCAAATCTGTGTGAAATCTGATCTTGTCTTTGACCTTTCTTGTGCTTAAGAGTCACTAGTAGAACAAATTTGCAATCATCGGTGGACGTTTTGGGAACTATGGCTAATACCCCATTTTTTTGTCTTATCTTTGACATCTTTTACAAAACTGCTTCCTTATCAAACAAATGTGTCTTTGGAGCATTATTTTGGGCCTTTTCCATATGCCATTTTTATTTTGCATGTATTGCCACTGAGGGGAGGATGTACTTTCACAGTATTGTTCTTGTGTTTCGATGTGGAAGCTATTACTTCATTTGTGTTTTTCCTCAGGTTGATCTTTTTGTGGGGGAACCTTTCTTTTATGGGAACGAAGGGATGCTTCCGTGGCAGAACCTCCGGTTTTGGTTAGTATGAGCTATTCAACTATATCTGTTGTCTGTCGGAAGTTCACAATCTCTTATATTTTCTCGGGTTTCTATTTTCGCCAAAAGCCGACATTACTATTCTAATACTCTTTAGCTGGATCAAGGAAGGAAAGAACCCTCCTCGATTCAATCCTAGCTGAAGATGCATTCATCATGCCTCGTAAGGGAATCCTAAAAGTTTGTGCCATGTCTCTTCCCGTGAGTATCTCATCTTCATTTCTCCTGAGTTTCTTTTGTTCATTCATTCTTTTATTAGGAGGATAATCTTAGTCCGTATTGTTATTCAGGACTTGTGGAGGAGTCGCCGCAGCTTGAAGGATGTCGAAGGCTTTGATCATTCGGCTGTGAATGAGGCTCTTGGAGCCTGTGGTGACTTACCCACAACGGAGGATGGTCCTTGCCTGCCTTACTATTTATGGCAATGTGGTGATATTAAGGTTAAAATGCCAGATTTTTGCAAAAGTATTGTAAAGATATCCATACTTTAATCTCTCAATGTGACTCATCCATTTTGTCCACAACAGGAACTCAGTAAGGTATATTCTATCATGGAGTTTGATTTCTCGGTACCAATTCATGCCTGTTTTGGGAAAACAGAGGTACTGTACTTTTGATGTATTTGTAGGCCTTCTGTGCATCTTATAATTTGGTGCACATTTTCTATTTAACCTTTGATGATTTATGTAACACCCAGCCTCTCTCTCTCTCTCTCTCTCTCTAACCACTAGTTTCTCTCATTCACTTTTGCAGCAAGGTGTTTTGATTTGCTCAAAAGCTGTCTGACCAATGACTTTTTCCTTGTTTTTTTAACTAACCTGAGTTTTTCTTTTTCTTTTTCACATTATTGTCAAGCAGATTGAATTTTCTACTCCAGGAACATGCCATGGCTTTGCTCTTTGGATTGATTGGCTGATCGATGAAAGAGATTCCATTTCTATATCAACTGGACCAGGTTAGCATCAATAACTACAAAATCAATCAATGTGGAGCATTTTGATCTTGTTAAATTGCATCTCATGTAGTATTCTTACAGACCAAGATTTGATCAGGTGTTAACTTTTTTAATCTATTCTAAACCTTCTTCGTGCTCCAATGTGGTTGGTATCAGTTAATAGACACTGGAAACAAGGGGTACAGCTTATCAACAAGCCAGTGGTGGTCAATGTAGCTTCATGCTACGCCAAAATAGAGGCCTCCTTCGAGCCTTCGATTGGCGAACTCTCCATTAAACCCTCATTCTCATACCCATCATAGAATTAATCCTTGCGACAGGTACAAGCTATTATTGCATAATCCTTTTATTGTGGTCGAATTCTCATGAAATTTTTCTGCGTCTGTTTAGAGTGCAAAATATACATTCTTTTAGATATCCACAAAATTCTAGGTAACTAGCATAAGGTTGTTGTACAATTGAAGTAATTATTAACTAGTTATTTAATTGGAAACTTCAATTGTACTTTTCTTGTGTACTCTCAATGTAATGTTTCTTGTAATGCAAAGTAGTGTTATCTTCTTCACTGTCATCCTGTTGTGTAACAGCTGAAGCGAAGTTATCACGTTGATTACGGAGTAAGCATGTGTTTAGGTATTCTGTCTTCTTCCTTATTGTTTTGTGCATTTGAAATTCCATCAGACTTCCTGATCACCTAATGTTATATTATGACAATATATGTGAGAGAAAATACTTTACAAGGACATTAGCACTTACATAATTTGTAAGACAATTTATGTAAGGAAAATTATTGGATGAAGCAATTAAAACAATAATTATAATAAAGTTGCTTAAAAAAAATAGGAGAAGAAAGTGGAGTACGTGTAAAGGAATTATAGATAAAGTGATTAAAATAATTTAAATGAATCAAGGAAAGAAATAGAAGAACGGAGATAGTTGAGAAGAGGGAAAGGTAAGAGGGCGCGTGTCGCTATGTGGCTCCTTTAATTGCCTATCCAAATAGTAAATTCGAAAAAAGGAACTAGAAATTTAATTCCTTGGAATTCTTGTGTTTGTTGTTTACAAACAGGCTATAGATTCTTTAATTTACATAATAATAAGTTAATAACTAACTATAGCAAAATACTAAGACAGGAGAGGCTTCTCGATGTCTTCAGTGGACTGCGTCGAGAAATCGTCGTCTTCAAGTGTGCCGAAGCTTTCCTTGTTCTTCGCCCACAAGACGATGTAAAGGCCAGAAAACATTAAAACAATTCCGAGAATGCTGCATCATCAACAAAATGGTTTGGTTCAATTCTATGTTAATTTTATCCAAAAGTAGGTTACTTACGATCATTCTTTTTAGCTGTTTTGAATATCTTCACTGTTACAGCAGAAAGAAATTACGTTCCCAAAAGGAGTTCATGCAATGAACAGAAAATGATTTGAATAACCATGACCCAGGTGCAAATTTGAGTGCACTAGATTAGAATAGACCTAAAGCTCGACTCAAAATGCTTTAGTTTAAATCAGTAATATTAATAAGTATTCTATGTACTCCACTCATTTTTTTAACATCTTTTGATATGAAACTATTAGGGCGTGAGGAAAATGATGCTAACCTTCCTAGGCTAATCACTTGTTTGAGGAGAAGAGCCGAGACGACTGCAGAGCAGACGGTTTGGACAGGGCTGAAAATAGAGACAAGCACTGGCCCCTTCTTACCAACACCCCATGTTTGAAATGCAACGCATCCTCCGATCACTGTCCCGCCCTAAATAGAGCAACAATAAAAGAAAGATCAAGAAAATTGTTATTGGCAATAAACGTCATATAGAAATAAACGAAGTGTAAACAATGGTTGATGGAAATTGAAAACTAAATTTCGTATAGGAAGTAGAAAAATCAGTGAAACATACCACGATGACAAATTCGATGCTGTGTATTATGCTGATATCGGTCGAACCGATGAATAATTTGCCGTTGATGATGAATTGAAGAATTGCAGTGAAAAAGGAGCCCATGATTGAGGTTATGACACACAAAGATAACGGCGCAGGGAAGTCGACCAATGTTGCCGCCTAAGAAATTACTGGTTAAGATTGATACTAATATAACAATTAGCATATCTTGTCTTAATATACTTGCAAAATAGATTTAGTTCTGCTTTGTTATTCAAAGTATATGAGAAACAAATAAATGATAAACTATTTGTTTTTCGGTAAAACTGATCAAATTGTAAGATTGGATGGTATTTGGGAGAAATGCAACAATTGCTAACATGATAATAGAATACAAATAAGTCCTTTCCCATATAAAACTATGTCAAATTAGCTATTTATGTATTTGCACTAATTTGGGAGTAGAGCTATGCCCTGCAAAATTGCAGTTTCTTTTAGATTTACCTTTATCTTCACTGCAGTAAGATGTTTCTGTTCTATAATGTCTTTTCTTTGAGGCTAAATTGGAGTGCTGGTGCTCATATGCTGAGGTGTGTTATACCCTGTACCTAAGAACTTCAATTTATTGCTGTTTTTAGCTCAAATTTCCATAAAGATTGTGATCAGGTAGTGTGTGTTGCAATGATTACGATGGTGCATCACTGTTTAGGTTAACATGGTGCTAAATGTGGTGGTGACGTGATCGTGATTGCAATGTCATGTCATTATTATACTAAAAATCATTAAATCTATTAACTGTGACTGCAAGACTTGATTACAATATAAAAATTCATATTAAAAATTCACAGCAAATTAAAATTTAGAGTTAAAGCATAACTCTCCTCAAAGCTTTGAGTACTAGGAATGCAATTTAGCCTTCACATAACAACATTTCTGGCCATGTATGCAAATTTTGAGTGATGCGAGGTTACATATATGAAGGGTGAAATTTCAAAGGAATTAAATTTAAAAATTCAGATTTTCTCCTGTATATACATACATAAGTTCATGTTTACCTGTTTTTGTGTATTTTTGTATGCTTGTATTATCTTGCTGCAACATATATGTAATTATATATGTGTCATTTCATCGTTATGAAAAATTAATGCTCAGTTAACAGATATTTTACCTGCAAAACAGTGTTGCAAGATAAGACAACTACTGCTGCAAGAAGGTAGAAGCAACCTAACATCCAGTCACTGTAGCTGCTATTCTCATTCTCCAAGTGCTCATGCAAAAGAGAAGTAGCCTCAGGGGAGGTGTGAGTGTTAGGGCTTTGGAGGAAGCTCATAGCTATGGCCCCACCCAAGCACACCATGGTCCCTACAATCTTGGCTCTGCTGTACCTGCACGTCTTCTCAAACTTCTCTAACCTACAAAACGGAACAAATTAGAATCTGTTGGCTCCAACACCAAAGAATTGAGTTTGCCTTAATGCTTTATTTGTCTTGGTTGATCTGGATTCGACATTAGAAGTGTATTGATTGTTTTGCAAGGCGAAACCAACAGTCTACAAAGAGTTAAATGTTCTCTGGTCCTGAGAGGAAAGTGTACTTTCTTTCATTCTATAAGTGAGAAGGCTGCGCGCGCAGAGCACATTTATTGAATCTGGTTAGTGTTCTGATGGTACGTTTGATCAGTTTCTATACATATATTCTGTCAACAACAGTTTTTGTTCCATCAGTAGATTCAGTGCCACTGGCTAAATTATTAGTTCCTCTTCCATTTTTCCTCTCTCTCTCTCTCTCTCTCTCTCTCTCTCTCTCTCTTCACAATGATTCCTATCAAGCATCAAAGTTATGAGTGAATGCTTTTAATCTCATGGTACAATCTACAAACCTGAGGCAAGCTGCAATGATGAAGATGAAGCCAGGAGCAAGATTGGGCATGGCGGAGGCGATCGCTGGCGACGTCTTCTCGACCCCAAACAACATAAGAGCTTGAAACATGGTAACCCTAACAAATTGGACATTTTGATGCCAATTAGCTGACATGCTCATACAAACTTAGGCACCCAGATTGAAGAATTGGGACTCTTTGAGTTTTCTGGAAGTACACAGCCAAAATTTGAACACAATTTTCGTATTATTATTGCTTTATATGCTACTAAAGTATGTTGTTAATGCATAATTAGTTTGTGTGGTGTTTGTTATGAAACCTTGAGATTTGTTACGGAGTTGCTTAAGAAGTGTTATTTGGATAGAACTGATGAATTATCACTAACAATTTTTCTTTCATCAGAATTTGCCCCCGAGTTATAACCTGCTATGGAAGCAAATGTTCTAAACTGTAAGTTCTACTTGGGCCTTTGAAGCTTCTTTTTTTAATCTTTTTTGCCTTAGCAGAAACTTTTTCTTTTTTGTTTGCCAAATATTTTACGAGTAGTTGCAACTTCAAGCAGAAGCATAAGTTAGACCAAATAGGACACTAAAGTGTTTTTTGGTTAGCATTTAATTTTTTCTTAATCTAGTTGCTCATCAGCAGCAGCAAAAGATAATCAAAACAGGAAAAGCAAGTCCACCAACCCTTTACCATGAACAAAGTTTGTGAACCAAGTCATCCAAAAGAAGATTCTTCCATATGATTACATTTTTAGGTGTTGCACCAATCCTGATTATGATTTTGCACCAACCAATTAAATTCTCTGTAAATTTAGTGGTGGTTCTAGACCTTTTTTTTAACTTTAATCAGATCAGATCAGATCAGATCAGATCAGGTCCATTTTAAGTCGAAATTACCGTACTAATATTAGTAACTTGTAAACTTTTTGAACATTTTGGTTAAGCATAAAATACTCAACCCTGAGCGTACAGATTTATATATGATGTTTGATTTGACACACTTGAATTCAAATATTGCATGAGGTTTTGTTGTAGTAGTTGGAGTTAGAATTATTTTAAATTAACTATAGTTCCAACTGCAACAGTTGAAAATAATAATAATAATAATAATAATAATAATAATAATAATAATCATCATCAGAGAGCCTACTAACTACCCAATTATACTTTAAACTAAACAAATATTTTTTTTCTTTCACATCAGGGATAATCTTACCACTATATATATATATATATATAAAGTAATAAAATTTGTAAATACATGTTTTATTTTTTATTTTTCCCCACAACAAGTATTAGTGGAATGGCCCACTTGGGCTGTGAGATCATCAAAATCAACTTTAGAATATGCCATCAACTTCACCATAATGTCAAATTAGATAATTTTATCTGGTGGAAAAGTAAAAAAATATAAATGTTTTTTTAACATCTTTTTATCTTGAATTTATCATATTGCTCTAATGTTTTTTTATTGTAACAGTTATTTCATATAGCAACAGTAGCATTCGATAAGAATATTTTTTTAATATTATTTTAATATAAAAGTATTATACTGTTTATATTTAAATCATTCATTTATAATACTATATAACTCGACAGAATTGATGCAGAAAAGAATTTGTCTCATGTAATATCACCTAATTGCAACATATAACAAACACACTGAACTAATTGGTATTGTCTCATTACTTGTTCTTAGCTAAACAAAGTTCTTTATTCTAATACTAGTTTAATCCATTTAATTTTCTCATATGCTGGTCCAAAAGCCCTTCTTTGAAGTAATCCCACTACCAAGTTATATCTTAATAAAGTTTCTAAAAAGAGTAATTAATTAAATAGCAACATCTTACCTAGGTTTTATGCCCTTACTACATCATATATATATATATATATAGAGAGAGAGAGAGAGAGAGAGAGAGAGAGAGAGAGAGAGAGAGAGAGATGAGCTGGAATGCTATCGGTAGCAAACGTGCTCCGTTGCCACCCATTTGTTTTCGATGATGGAGCCTCCAAATCGATGATCGGTACCGTTGAACATGGTTTATACCACTCGAAGCATCTAGAAATTAAATTTCATACTTTTCCGATATTATTCTTTTGTCCATCAAGTGGACACAAAAATGAATGATTGAAAATGAATATTCTCTAAAAAGTGATGATAGGAGTTTTGCAATCAAGATTGAGAGTATAGATATTGTTCTAAATAGTTTAAAGAATTTTCTAACTAAAATTCAATTGATTTGAATATTTTTTTTGAAATTTGATTTTTAGATACTTCAAGTGATATAGATTATATTTAATTGTGCCGATCGTTGATTTGGAAGCTCCATCATTGAAAACAAATGGGTGGCAACGGAGCCCGCTTGTTACTAATAGCATTTCAGCTCAACTCTCTCTCTCTCTCTCTCTCTCTCTCTCTCTATATATATATATATATAGCTAAGTGGCCGTTTGGATTGGATAATACGTAAATACAGTGTAGTATATATGTTAAACATACAGAGTATACCTATTTGGATTTTATTTGATTGGATGCACAAAATAAAAATTGCTTAGTTACGTACAGTGAAAAGTACAGCATTTACAAAAATTCTATTATTTATGCACACATAAGAGTTTGGTGAGATTAATTAATTGTTAGAAGCAGTACATATTATATATATGGAGTAGTGGCTCTGTGCTCTCAGGAGCATGCCTCCCGTGCTCCTGCCAGGCGTTTTCGATGCATGGAGTTTCGCAATCGACGATCGGCCTCCGTTAAATTTGATCTTAGCCGTATTTTAAAGTTCTCTGAGAAATATAATTTTTGCGAGGTTTTTTCGATTAATATTTACCGTACCACATCAAAGATTCAAACATCATAATTTTAACCTGAAAATAAAAATCTTATAAAAAGTGGTATATAGCACTAAAATTTTTATCAAAACATATAGATCTTGTTGTAGATAGTATAAAAATTTTCTATCAAAATTCACTCTATTTGAATACTTCTACATCGCTATAACTTAAAAACGGCAGAACAACCATTAAAATTATAGATTTTGAATCCTTTTCGATCACTACGTAAATGATATCGAAAAATCGCAAAAAATTATTTTATCTAAGAAACTTCAATATGCGCTCAGATCAAGTCTAACGGCAGCGATCGTCGATCGAAAATTCCATAGATCCATGCGAAAACGAGCTGGAAGCACGGAAGGCTCCGTGCTTCCGATAGCATAGTAGCCTCTCTCTATATATATATATATATATATATATATATATATATATATATGCTTAAATGCATCAAATCAAATATTATGTTTTGATCCATAAACACTTAAATTTGTATGATAGTCATAAGTATATGCTACGAAACAGACCCAAAGTGCTACTCTTCTACATCGAAAAGTAGTACGTAGCTAGTTATATATATCGTCGTGCTTGATAAATTAATAAAAAAGAGTCTAAAGCTTTTATTATCAACGAAGGTAAACAAGCTTATTAGCCAGAAAGTAAAACCTTTAAATTCAAACCATTTAAGAAGATTTTAGTAAAAAAAAAATAAAAATAGTTAGTGCTTCCATAAACAGCTTTACTCGGAATAACAAGTAACAAACAGTCAAGTAAAAAAGTATCTTCTATGCAAAATATTTGTACTATTGAAGTAATAATATATAAATTTGTGAAATATAGACCTTTAATACCAACAATTCCTTCTCTCTATCTTTTCTTTTTTTTTTCACAATATAAAAGTGTATTAAATACCTAGAATTTTGAAAGAGTAAGAGCAAAGCAAAGTAAAAGTAAAAGTTGCTTTCTTACCCTCCTAAAGCCAACATCACAAACTTAGCCATCAGAGTTGGGCTCAACTTTGCAGGCCATTTCTTCCTGCACATGCATGAAAATAGTGATGATCAACTCAAACACACCACACACACATGATCACCTCTCAATGCTCAAGAGAAACCAAGAAGAAGAAGAAGAAGACATGTATATATATATGTATATTTATGTGTATTTATGTGTATATATGTGTATATACTTCTCGAAGACGGCGGCGAGGGGGAGGAGGGTGACAGCGGAAGCGAGGCCCCCGAAGGCGATGATGAACAAGGGGTCGACGCCGAGGGCGAGGATTTGGTTCAAGAACACCATGTACACCCCAAAGACACATTGCACCCCAAGTAGGCCCATGATGATCAAGAGCTCCTCCCATAATAATCCCACTCTTGCTTGGCTCAACATCTCCTCACAATATACAAAGCTTTTCTTATATATATATATGTATATATATATCTTTGGACTTGTTGGAGTGCAAGTAGAGAGAGAGAGAGAGAGAGAGAGAGAGAGAGATGAAACAATGAAAACTTTGGAGATGGGTCTCTAATATATATTGTAGTTGCACTCTCTCTCTATCTCTCCTCTTTTCTCTCGCACTCTAAAGCTACACTACAAGGATG
>NC_033644.1:951109-957188 GCF_001540865.1 Ananas comosus | reverse complement strand
TATTAATCTATATATATATATATATATATATATATATATATATATATATATATATATATATATATATATATATATATATATATATATATACTATATTATCGAAAATATAGAGAACCTAGTGCTTCCGACTTTTTGGCTTTTAGATCAGCTCTTTTGATCATTGCTAACCTTTGGATTAATACTATTATCCTATAGGGACCACTCAATCCAGAGTACTACTCAACCCTAAGGGGGATTGCAATCATTCAAACCGTATAATTCTTAATCCAAAGGTCAAAAAATTAAAAGAATCAAATTCTCTACACTTCCAATTGTATAATAGCTCTCTCTCTCTCTCTCTCTCTCTCTCTCTCTCTCTCTCTCTCTCTCTCTCTCTCTCTCTCTCTCTCTCTCTCTCTCTCTCTCTCTCTCTCTCTCTCTCTCTCTCTCTCTCTCTCTCTCTCTCTCTCTCTCTCTCTCTCTCTCTCTCTCTATATATATATATATAGAACTAGGCTGGAATACTATCAATAGTACAAAACTATTGGTGCTATTAATTTTTTAGCCCTTTGATTAAAAAATGTGTGCTTAGGATGATGTGAGCCCCCTAGGGTTGAGTAAGTGGTTGATTGAATAGTACAATCTAACGGATAAAAATAATCAAAAGATTAAATCTAACGGTGGAAAACTCGATAGCACCAAGTCCTTAGTGCTATCGATAGTATTCCAACCGGACTCTATATATAATATACTAAGGGCGCGTTTGATTCGAAGTTGGAATCGGAATCAGAATCAGAATCGAAATATAAATAAGCTGGAATCGGAATCAGAATGACTCATTACCTAATTCTGTTTGGTTTGTTACATGAATCGGAATCGGAATAAATCATTTCTATTGTCGGTGTTTGGTTCATGTAGATATAAAAAGCGTAATCAAATTAATATACTAACTTTATCTTTATAATATATTAATTTAAATTCAAATTAAATATTAAATATTAAAAATTTACATCAAAATTTCATTCCACAAGCAAAAAAAAAAAAAAAAAAAAAAAAAAAAAAAAGCTTCTGTGCTCATATATATATATATAATATATATATATATTAATATTATATATATATATATAATTTATATAGAGCAGAGGCTGCTTGTTGGCTCTCGAGGAGCAGCGGAGGCGCTCCGTGCCTCTGAGTCGTGTTTCGATGATGGAGTTTTCGAATCGACGATCGCTGTTAGACTTGATCTAGCACATTTGAATTTCTTAGAAAATAATTTGCAGATTTTCAATATCAGTTACCTAATGATCGAAATGATTCCAATCCATATTTTTAATGGTTGTATCTGCCGTTTTCAAAATTTAACGGTGTAGTAATTCATAATCAAGATGAAATTTTGATAGAAATTCTTTATACTACTACAACAAAGATCTATATTTTCTGATCGAAAATTTAGTGCTCTATCCACCAACTTCTATAGATTTTATTCAGGCGTTAAACAATTATGATTTGAATCCTTTCGATTGCCCTAGGTAAATGCATATCGAAAAATCGCAAAATATTATTTCTAGAAACTTTTAAATACGCTAGATCAATTTAACGAGCCGATCGTTGATTGAAACTCCATCTTGACAACGGCTCAGGAGCCGAGAGGCCTTCCTGCTCCTTGAGAGCACACGGCAGCCTTGCTCTATTATATTATATAATATATATATATATATATGAGTTGGACTAGTACTTTAGTACAAAATTCATTGTTTGCTACCCAGTTTTTAGCCTTTGGATGCAACTGCTTTTCCATCATTTCTAAATCCATTGATTAAATACTATAAACCTAGTGGGCGCACCATTCAAGCCCAAGAGAGAACCACTAACTCTTACTGACTAATACTCATCTTAACCTACAATTTTTCATCTAAGGGTTAAAACTGTGATAGCAGGCAAAAAGGGTTTTACTATTAATAGTGATTCTAGTACTAATCTATATATATAATATATATATATATATATATATATTATAATAGCTAGGCTACTATACTATCTATAGTACCGAGCTCGGTATATATGTTTGTTTTTTCAATCTTAGGGCGTTCAAAATCAAGCGATCTACACCGTGTTCAAAACTGATCTAGGGTATTTAAAGTTTCTAGAATAAAATTTATATTTTTTCGACATAGTTTACCTTATTGATCAACTATTTCAAAATTGTGCAATTTTCAATGGCCTATTATACGAGTTTGAAGTTTAACGGTGTAAAAGAACTAAATTTCTATCAAATTTGATAGAAAATACTTAAATATATAGATTAATGTTAACTTTCTTGATCTTGAATTTAACAAGTCCTATACTCAAATTTTAAAAAATGATTCAATTTCATCGTCAATTTTGATATAATTTATTTAGCTAAGTAAAAATTCAAAAAAACTAAATTTTATTCCTAAAATTCAACTATACCTTAAATCATATTTAACGGTGGGATCATTGATTGAACGCCGCTAAGATTGAAACAAATACTAATAGTAACCGGAGCATCGTCTTAGATAGTATAGTAGCGCCTAATTCTATTAGTATATATATATATATAGAGAGAGCAGAGAGGAGAGAGAGAGAGAGGAGAGAGAGAAGAGATGAGAAGGCTATTATATAATTGGAAGTGTAGAGAATTGATTCTTTTAATTTTTTGACAATTGGATAAGAATTATCGGTTGAATGATTGCATCCCCCTTAGAGGTTGCAGTAGGTTACCCTGGCGATTGAGTGGTCCCGCATAGGAACCGAAATAAAAATAGTATTAATCCAAAGGTAGCCAATGATCAAAAAGAGCTGATCTAGAAGCCAAAAGTCGAAGTAAGGTTCTCGTATATTTTCGAGTAAATAGTTATATATATATATATTATATATATATATATATATATATATATATACTATATATAATACATATATTATATATATATAGAATTAGGTGGAATACTATTAATAGTTAAAACGCACTTTTTTGCTAGTAAGTTTTTAACCCTTGCTAGATGAAAAATTGTAGAGTCGGGAATGTATTAGTCAGTTAGTAGTTGAGTGGTCCGCCTTAGGGTTGAGTGGTCCCCACTGCGGCTTATAGTATTTAATCCACATGGTCAGAAATAATGAAAAGAGTTGTCCAGAAGGTTAAAAAACTGGTACAACAATCAGGATTTTGCTACTTAATAGTAGCGCAGTCCACTACTCTCCTCTCTCTCTCTCTCGTCTCTCTCTCTCTCTTCTTCTCTCTCTCTCTCTCTCTCTCTTCTCATCTCTTATATATAATATATATATTACATATTATTAGTATATAGTCGGCTACTATCTCTTATGAGTACGATTCGCCCTGCGTACTCATAAGTTGTTCAATAATAGAGCTTCCGAAAACGACGATTCACACGTTAAACATATATCTAGAGCATTTAAAATCTGCTAGAAATTAAATTTCATAATTTTTCAACATCATTTACCCTACCGATCAGAAGCTCACGAATAAATTGACAATTTTTTAACAGGCGGTATGGGTACTTGCTAGTTTAAGTGTGGAAAAAAAATCGGAATAGATTGAATTTTGATAGAAAATTTATTAACTACTAGAATAAAGATAATAACGTCGATCTTTAAATTAAAGGATCGATCATCATTTCTTTAGACGTCGTTCGATTTTGACCATTTCATTTATGCCCACTTTGATGGACTTTTCTTATAATTTCGTGAAAATGTACAAAAATTTATTTTTCTAAAAGTTTCAAATACTCTAGATCATATTTAACGAGTGGATTCGCGATTCGAAGCTCCATCAATCGAAAACAATTATGATACTAAGGGCCACTTCTCAAAACAATAGCTATAGTAGCCCTCACTATATATAATATATATATACTATATATATTATATATTATATATTATATATACTATATCTATATATATATATGAGTTCTTATGGTTTTTAAAAGTACAAAGTCAATGGTGCTTTTAGTTTGTAAATCCGTTGGATTTAAAGGTGTAATAGTGCGACTAAAATGCATAGTGGTCCCCTAGAATTGACGTGGATGGATGGTTGAATAGTTATTAATCTAAGATGTAAAAATGATCAAATAGGATATCTACAATGCAAAAGTTACAAGTACCAAGTTAATTGTACTTTTACAAGCACCATAAGCCGCGACTCATATATAATATATTATATATATATATGAGCCGGAAGGCTCCGTAGCTTCCCGATAGCATTAGTAGCCCATCCTATTATATATATATTATATATATATAAGAGAGAGAGGAGAGAGAGAGAGAGAGAGAGAGAGCTAAACTGGTATATCTATCAGGTAGCACAGAGCTTTATGCCTATCAAGTTGTTTCAGATGATGCGCTTTCCAAATTGATGAAATTTTATATAGGATTTTTTTTTTTACTATTAATATAGTAAGATAGTATCTCTGATCTTTAAATTAAAGTCTTTTATCATCATTTTTATGAGATTTGAAAGTCGTCTATTAAAACACTTAGGTTAGCACAAGGCCTCCATTAGTACCAATAGATACAACCTCTTTCTCTCTCTCTCTCTCTATATATTATAGTATATTGTCATTGATATTTATCAAAAAAAAGGGTACATAATAAGTTAAAATATAAAAAAATTTCTCTATAAAATATGATTTTTAATCTGTTTTTTTTTGACTTTTCAAAAAAGAGTACCTTGTTGTTTTCAGCTAGATGTTGTGAACACATTTTTTTCTTTAGTGAATTAAGTAAATGCAATTTGCGTAAGTTTTTGCCCTTTATTGACACCGTAATTTCTCTGAAAATATTTTCTTTAAATTTATAAGAAGTATAAATCTAAATTTTAAAGTCAAGAGGGGAAGTGAAAAAAGCGATATTTACTAGGGAGGAGAAAATTAAACCTCCACTTAGCTTGAAGATTTACTTTATCATGCATTTGACAACAAAAGCTCATTTAAAGATCTAATTATACTAGGATTAGGTAATTGAGGACTAAAAAGATTTATGAAGCTTTTGTTTGAATATAAAATATTAATATAACCATTTTTCTGTTAGCCTTAAATTTTTAGAAATATTTCAAATGACATCAAGAATAAGGGTTTCTATAGGTTCGAGCTCTATTAGGCTTTTCTTTATTTTAATGTTGAGTAAAGTACACTTTTGGTTCCAAAACTATTAGGCGATGACACTTTAGTTCTCAAATTTGTGATTTGTAGCAATTTCTCATCAAACATTTCAAAAATTTTTAATCAAGTCTCAGCAACCTAATTTGCTTGTGTGAAAGTATGTACTGATGATGTTGACATAATTAAAATGTTTATTACTTTTAGAAGTACTATTTGAGTATCGGTGTTTATCATTTCCTAATAATTTTTCGTCTATTAAACTGTTAATAGCTTCTTATTAGAAACAAAAACAAACTACTGTACTATTGTACCGTTTGTACTAAGTTCTTTTTTTTCTTTTTTTAGTTAATTGTTCAAACTATTTAGCATTATACTCATATTTGCCAAGATTAGTTTTTGCTTTCTCAAGTAGAAATCAGGCTCGCATATTTCACGCACCTAAACGTAAGCTTAAGTAACACTTTGCAAGCTTAGGAGAATTAATAAACATTGATCAGTGCTAATTTTAATGTTGACAACAAATTTTTGGTAGGTCCTTCATAGATATGTGCTTCATCTATTTAGGGTTAGTCCATTAGTGCAATATTTAATTTACTAATTCACCAATTAAAATTTGGTACATTTTTCTTGGAAAGCTAATGGGCCCACCTAAAATTTTGCGAGCTGCAACATTTATATATCCACTAAGTGACATGTTCCAGCAAGCAAGAATTTGGATGAAAATAATAATTTTATAATAAATAAAAATTAAAAGCCTTTTCTTCTAGTTGTGAGCATTTATATTGAAGATTTGCCCTAAATTTTTATAGTAAATTTGCGTGTAGCAGGAAAATTTATCATCGCAAATGCGAACTCATGAAAGGCAGCTTTCTTATACTCAGATATATCTTGCACTATAAAGTTTAAAAATATATACCACCAAAATAAAATTTTAAAAAAAAAAAACAAAACATATGACGTTGTTA
>NC_033644.1:943091-951084 GCF_001540865.1 Ananas comosus | reverse complement strand
AGAAGCTAATGCACTCAACGAGTGTCCTGCCAACGTTAAAGTCGTTGTTGCGAATACGTAAAGGAAAGAGAAGTCGTTGACGAGTTCAACAATAATATCCACCCACATGCGTATGTATCAATCCCCACAGTGCTCTCTCACACTCCTCATTTTTCGAGTAATATTTGCTTACACTCCTTAACTCTGCCATTATAAAAAAAATCTCAGGAGAAGCGTGTTTTTTTATTTTTTCAGTGATTTTTTTGAGTATTGCTTACACTCCTTAACTTTGCCATCATAAAAAATAAAAAGAATAATTGTCAATATACCCTTCAAAACATTTGAATATCTTATTTATTTCTCTTTTTTTTTTTGTTTCAAATATACCTGTTGCATATTTCTCCGTTATTCAAAAATATCCGCGCTGTTAGTGCACGTTAATTAAGTTAATTTTGAGTTCAAGCCTTTTAGTTAAATTTCTACCATAGTTAAGAAATAGTGAAAATACCTATTTTGCCCCTAATTTAAGATCAAATAAAAAAAATTAGTAATGACAGAATGATATATTTAAAAGTGCAAAAAGTTAAAATATTTTTTTTGCCTCTAACTTAAGGACAAATAAAAAAAAATGGTGATAATGGGAGGGTATATTTGAAAGGGCAAAATGATAATTTTACAGAGATAACAGTTATGTCTAATAGTTCATTAACAAAATTTAACTCTGTGAATATATTCGAAAGAACTTGGAACCTTAAAAGATTTTTAGAGGGGTGAGTACAAAAGTCAAGAACTTTTTAAGAGTATATAAGCAATTGCTTCATTAAGAAAAAAAAATTTGAGGGGAAGGGTGTAAAAAGAAAAAAATAGGGACTTTTGCCTATTTACCTATGTCAACTATTAAAAAATTTTAAATTTATTCTGAAATTATCAAAATATCCTTCCAAATTCTAAATTCTATTAGTAAACCATAGAATAGGGGTTTGACTATATTTGAAGAAATTTCTTAAAAATCAACTAGGGTTATATTAGATACTTTTAAATTTTCGAAGGGTATATTAGATAATATTATCCCAATTGAAGATCCTTAATTAACTTGTTGCTTGCACTCCACTTTGGCTACACTCTAATTAAGCTGCTTAATTAATGGTAGGTTTTGCTAATTACAAATGTACACATGGGTATAGTCTCTTAATTTAGTTCTATATATATGCTACTTCAATGTAGTGTCTTAGTTCTTGTACTTTTTATTTATGGGCTGTTTGGTTCCTCAGAAAAATTATGAATAATTATTTTTGGAAAAAAAATTTCATGAAGTTCGGAAACTAAAAATTCGGAAAACAGAAAGTAGATTTTTCCATAAAATTTGAGGAAATCAAACGAACGAAACATACTTTTTGTCTCTGTAATATTTTTCTATGAACCGAACATGTATGTTTAATATCTTAACATTTTTTGTTTCTATGAATCCCGTGGGCCACACCGCAATTATTCCTCACTCCGAAACGTACAATTTTTTTTTTCTAAGAAGATAGGAGCTCGAACGGTCCTATTCTGTAAATATATTGATGGAGGATCGAATCTCTGACCTTTTACACTGGCACCCGGCACGATGCCTTAATATCTTAACATGCATGGGTGCGCCTCAATTTGTTTATGACTATCGGGCCGAATCTCGATCCAAGGCCGAAAAAAATCATTTTAGATGGGCCTTGGGCTTATGGTCTGTAGTAAAATTCACATCATCTAAAATAATCTACAATTTTTAAAGTTTAGAGAAGCCAAACTTTATAGTTTTTCGATATCATCTATTATTTAATGATTGAATGATCTAGTAATTGACAGTTTTTAACGGACTGTGTAAACTATTTGTTCATTTAGTAGTGTAGAAGAGTGTAAACAACTAGTTGAAATTTAGTTGCAAGAAATTTTACACTATTTAGATCTATATCGATACATTTGATTTTGCATTGAAGAATTTATCTTCTAAATTTTCAATTCCCACAGTTTATTTTCTGGTGCTGATCACTTAATACAGCATAAATCGACTTTTTAAAAAAATTAAAAAGATGAAGTTTGGCATATAGTAACTCCAAATAATGTTGATCATGTTTGACGTACATCTAGGGTTGTAAAACGGCCGGCACGGCCTCAAGCCGGGCTGCAGCAAGGCACCCGTGCTGTAGCACCCGTGCCGGATCGGCCCGGCCAAGTTTCAGGGCCATGATGGGCCTCTCCCCCTTCGGCTTGACGGCTCGGCACGGCACGGTACGGCACGGCATGACCCGAAACGGGCCTGAGCTGTGCCGGACCGTGGGGAGGCTCGTGGCCCCCACAGTACGGCCCGCTTGGGTCGTGCCAGGTAGCACAGCACGGCCCAAACGCCGAGGCGCAAGGCAACTTGCCTTGGGCCATGGGGTCTGAACTCTTGGGCCCAAAAGCTCTTCTCTCAAGGTCTCCTACCGCAAACCTTGGGAGGAGGAATGGACCAAAAATCCTATCAATTTTTTTTTTTTTTTCAAAAGTATACATTTTAAAAAAAATTAAATGTTTGTTATATTATAATTATTTTTATAAATTTTAAAATTTTAAATCAAAAGTTAATTTAAATAAAAATAATTTATTTTTATATTTTATTTTACATATTTTTTAAAAAAATAAAAATTTTTAGGGACCAGCTCGAAGCACAGCCTGAGCCTTCCAGGCCTAAGGGCTGTGCTGGGCTGGAGGCTTGGTAGCTCAAGCACGGCACGGATTTGGAACCAGACTGGGCGAGGCCTGCCCCTATCCCGAATCAACATGGCTAATGTGAGCCATGCCGGCCTGGCACGATCCACATTACATCGCAGATTGTAGATCTGATTTCATATTGGCAAAAATGAGTCGATAGTACGAGATTGGAAAATTATCAACCCCAAGAAAAAGACTCTCTCCTCCAAAAAATAAAGTATCGTATCAGTCCTATCACATCTACCCTAGGAAGTTTAAAGAAGCTATAGCCTGTACTACAACAATTTTGTTCTATTATATCAATTTAATTACATCAAATATTGAATTATTTTAAACTATATTTTGTTGTAATAATTTGTACTCTTGTAATAATATGAGTAGGGTTATTATACTCTTATTATGAGTATAGAGTTCTTAGTACTCATATGTTGGTTTCCGTAATGGAGCTTTCGAATCGACGATCCACTCCATTAAATATAATCTAAAATATTTAAAATTTTTAAAAAATAAATTTCGTAATATTTCGAAATCATAATAAAGTCCATCAAGCAGGCATAAAATGAACGGTTGAAATCGAACGACGTTCTAAAAATGGATGATTGGAACCTTTAATTTAAGATCGGAGTTATTGATCTTTATTTAGATAGTGAATAGAATTTTCTGTCAAAAATTCAACCGATTTCGATTCTTTTACACCGTTAAACTAGTAAGTATTCCATACTGGCCGTTAAAAATTATTAATTTTGTGATCTTTTGATCGTAAGGTAAATGATGTCAAAAAATTATAAAATTTAATTTCTAGAATTTTTAAATACTCTAAATAATATTTAACGGTATCGATCGTCGATTCGAAAGCTCCATCATCGAAAACGACTTATGAGTACGAGGGCGATCGTACTCATAAGAGTATAGTAGCCGGACTCGTAATAATATAATTATATTGTTTAGACATTTATTACCACAAGATTTATAACAACGATTTGCGGTATTTATTGCCAGCACAAATGTATGTATACATTAGCGCATATTAATTCTTTTTGACTCAAGAGCAATGCTAGTCATACAATCTAAAATAGGATTGTAATCTTACAACCCGCAAGCCAGAGAAGTCAACTTCCATCCGCTAGTTTTATCAATTTTTATTTTTCTAATGCTAAAATCCGCATAGGGTCGTAATCCGACGAACCTCTTTGGATTGCAGACTCAGCATTTCTCTTTAACATACGACTATTCTCATATATGAGTTTCGAAGCAAATCACCTCGGCTCTTCCACAACACATATGCTTTAAGACCGATCGTCTCTAGTGTAAGTGACAAAGAATTTGATGATTGATATCCGAAATTTCAAATTTGAATACTAATTGATTCATATTTTCAACGAAATTTATTTCTAAATGAAATAAACGAAGTAGGTAGTATGTTATCTTTCTCTAAAAAAAAAAAAAAACACATATGCTTTAATCTTTTATGAGTCATCACGAACTCGATCACTCATCCAAATGTATACATCTAATGCACGCCTTCTTGTCTTAATTCTTAAACCCTATTCATTGTGCGCCTCACCGTCATGTCGCACATTTATCATGACTCTATCTAGACGAACCCACAACAGTCATATCGCATTGTTTTGGGGAGCAACCCTAGATTTTTCTACTATCGTCTCTGATACCAGTTGTTTGAAACTTTAAGTATAGTCCAATCACAGAGATGGAGACATGAGTACTTATGATCAAACTCAAAAAAAATTAACTTTCACCTTTTTTTCATTTTCTTTCTGGACCAAGAGATCACTATTCTCTAAGCTACCGTTTGGTTCGGAGTTAAGAAAAAATTAGTTATTCCAGAAATAGAGTTAAATTTAAGGTTAAGGTGGGGTTAGAGTATTTTTGTGTTTGGTTGGGGGTTGGAGTTAGTCCAGGATAGTAAAAAATAGTGTTTGGTTGAAGTAGGTGGAATAAGAAGGATAGTGGGTTATTATGAATAGAAAATAGTGTTTGGTTGGAGTTTGGTGGGGTTAGGTGGGGTTAGCTAACCCGGAATAATCTATTTGAGGTGGGGTTAGCTGGGGTTAGCTAACCCCACCCCTTTTTAGAAGTGTTTGGGGATAAAATGGGGGTTAAGGGGTTATTCCACCCCTTAACCCCAACCAAACGGAGGCTAAGGCACCGTTTGATTCCGATATAAACAAGAATTAACTATTACAGGAATAGGTACAAGTACGGGGATAAAAAAAATAGCGTTTGGATGAAAATTGGATTGTTTCTGGAGATTCGAACAATTTTAGATAGTTTTATATAGAAAATCGAAGTGTTGGTGGGGATAACCGAGAACTACTATTTTCGGATAAAAAATTAGCGTTTGGATATAAAGGAGGGAATAAGGGTCTATTCCTATCCTTATCCCATACCAAACGCTGCCTTATAGTGGAATTTCTAATAAGGACTTAGACACTATTTAAAATTTTTAATATTTTTAAAAGGATTACTATACATTACAAGAAAAATAACATTTAAGTAATTTTTTTTTCGGTAATTAACCATGCTTAAACGACTTTCAAAATAGCCTACTGTCATATTTGAAAGCATCAGTAAACGAAAAGTTGCCGTATATATGTACCGACGCTCATGCTATTTGTCGGTAAGATATATTTCAATGCTTTAATAATAATTGGTTTGATACAAGCGTCAATATTTATGCTTTTTTCAAACGTCGTAAAAAAAATGTTCTTATAATGAAATTTTCTTATAATTATAACAGGAATAGAACCCTCTAGTTATTTTTCCACAGAACTATTCTCACAGGTGAATTTCTAATAAACAAAGCCCAAAGAATAGAGCCAAGCATGATATAAGTACACTAATTAGTTTCTACTTAATCCCGCTTAAGTCCATATCCACAAGAAACCTTTTCAAATATTCCATTTATAAACTTCCTATCATGTGAGATACAAACGGAGATTCGAATCTCCAATTTTTTATAATAATTCATAAATATATATATAACAAATAACTACAATAGACAGTAGTGGTTAATCAAGCTTGTTCATCATAGTACGTATCGTACAATGGGGCCTCGAGCTCTAACATCTGATTTTTTAACCCTTAGATCAATCCTATTGATTATTTCTAACTATTGGATATATATATATATATATATATATAGAGTTGAGCAAAATACTATCGATAGCAAACGGGCTCTGTTGCAACCCATTTGTTTTCGATGATAGAGCCTCCAAATCGACGATCGGCATTATTGAGCATGATCTATACCACTTGAAATATTTAGAAATCAAAATTTATACATTTCCGATATTATTCTCTTATCCATCGATTTGACACAAAAATAAACGGCTGAAAATGAATATTCTTTAAAAAGTGATGATAGTAGTCCTGTAATCAAGATCAAGAGTATAGATTTTGTTATAAATAGTTTAAAGAATTTTTTAACAAAAATTCAATTGATTTAGATATCTTTACGCCGTTAAACAAGAAAACGCCTCATATCAGCCATTAAAATTACAAATTTTTAAAGACTTTGATCATTAGGCAAATGATGTCGAAAAGATTTGAAATTTGATTTCTAAATATTTTAAGTGGTATAGATCATGTTCAACGGTGCCGATCGTCGATTTGAAAGCTCCATCATCGAAAACAAATGGGCGGCAACGGAGCCCGTTTGCTATCGATAGTATTCCAGCTCAACTATATATGTAGAGTAGGGCTACTATACTCTTATGAGTATAGAGCCTTTCGTACTCATAAGTTGTTTTCGAAATTGGCTTTTCGAATCGACGATCCACACCGTTAAAAATGACCTATAATATTTGAAATTTCTAGAAAATAAATTTCGTAATTTTTCGAAATCATTATAAAGTCTATCAATCGGGTATAAAATTAACGGTTAAAATCGAATGACATCCTAAAAATGGATGATCGGATCCTTCAATTTAAGATTGTAGTTATTGATCTTTATTTAGATAGTGAATAGAATTTTCTATCAAAAATTCAACCTATTCCGATTCCTTTTCACCGTTAAACTAGCAAATATCTCATATCAGCCGTTAAAAATTGTTAATTTTGTAAGCTTTTGATCGTAAGATAAATGGTATTGAAAAATTATAAAATTTGATTTCTAGAAATTTTAAATGCTCTAGATAATATTTTACGGTATGAGTTGTCGATTCGGAAGCTCTATCATCGAAAACAACTTATAAGTACGAAGGCAATCGTACTCATAAGAGTATAGTATCCGGATTATATATATATATATATATATATATATATATATATATATAGCTAGGCGAACACAAATAGGGATGGTTGAATATTATAAATTTTATTTATGCTTATTATTTATATTTCTTTTGTATTCTAGCTTCCTCATATGGTAACGTGATGTATGCATGGATAAAAATATAAACACGTATGATCTGATAGTGAAAGGTTAATTAGAACTGATCTAATTAATTGGTTGTATTACTAAAACAGGGGTAGTTATAATTTGAAAAGAAAAAAAGAATAATAGAAGTAAGAAAATTTTTACCTGTATACTGCGATAGATCATCTAGCTAGCAAATTTGTGAAGATTAATTCTCTGCATAATTCATCAGACCAAGTATTCTTTTGAACTTTACGATAGTTTTACTCTTAAAAATAGTACTTTTACGATCCTGCAATCTATTGCTGGTACTCATGCATTCAAATTAAAATTATTGGATGATCTCGATTTCACTATATTAGACCATATATAGAATAAGTAGAGCTTTTGATGCTTTCAGGAGTCCTTTAAAAAGTGGTTTATATGTCAGCATACTAATGTGTCACATTTAGATTAATTTGTACAGTATAGATCACCACATCAGCATATATAGAAGGTATCCATAAGAGGCTCTAATCTCTAAATAAATAAATAAATAAATAAATAAATAAATAAATATATATATATATATATATATATATATATATATATATATATATATATGATATTTATAAATATAATAATAAATATAATATATAATAAGTATAATATAATAGGAGAGAGACAGCGGCTACTATACTATGAATGTATCAAAGCTTTGGGTACTTATGAAAGGTATTCTTTACGTAGATCTATCCTGTGTATTATCACAGTTAGATAATATATACTATTAAACCAACACACCCACTAAACCTTATGAGGGACCACTATTATCCTAAGATAATCTTATCCAACGGCACAAAAACTCGAAAATAGTACCAAGGGCTTGTTACATATGATAGTATAGGGCATAATTCGGTATATATATTT
>NC_033644.1:933524-941631 GCF_001540865.1 Ananas comosus | reverse complement strand
TATATATATATATATATATATATATATATATATTGAGTTTTGTTGGAATACTATTAGTAGTAAACGGCTCGATTTACTATCGATTTATTTCCGATGATAGAACTTCCAAATTGATGATCGGCATCGTTAAACATGATCTAAATTATTTAAACTATCCGTAAATCAAATTTCACACATTTTCGATATTGTTCTCTTGTCTATCAAGTGAACATAAAAATGAATGGCTGGAAATGAATATCCTTCAAAAAGTGATGATACGTTATATTTGAGATATAGAGTCTAGATCTTATTTTAAATAGTTTAAAGAATTTTTAACAAAAATTTAGTTGATTTGAACTCTTCTATACCGTTGAACGAGCAAACGCACCATATCAGCCATTAAAATTATAGATTTTGTGACCCTTTGATCGTTCAGTTAGTGATACCAAAAAATCATGAAATTTGATTTCTAGATAATTTAAATGGTCTAGATCATATTCAACGGTGCCGATCGTCAATTTGGAAGCTCTATCATAAAAACAAATCGGTAGTAAATTGAGCTGTTTACTACCGATAGTAGCCCAGTCAAACTATATATATATATATATTAGAGTCTGGCTATGGTACTTGTAAAAGTACCAAGCACTCGGTGCTTGTAATTCTTTTACCGTTAGATCTCTGCCTTTGATCATTTTTATCCATTAGATTATACTATTCAACAAACCACCCACTCAACCCTAGGGGGCCCACATCATCCTAACCGCACATCCTTTAATCCAAGGGGTCAAAAACTTACAAGCACCAATAACTTGGTACTTTTAAAAGCATAGGAGCTCAATTATATATATAGCTAGTCTCCTATACTATCATAGTATCGGGGCTTCGGTACTATATATAGTCTCGTTTTCGATTTTAGGGTGTTCAAATCAACGATCCACACCGTTAAAACTGAAATAGGGTATTTAATGTTTTTAGAAATAAAATTTTATATTTTTTCGACATAGTTTACTTTATGATCAAACCATTTCAAAATTGTCAATTTTCAATGGCTACTATGACGAGTTTGGAGTTTAGCGGTGTAGAAGAATCTAAATTTCTTCAAATTTTGATAGAAAATATTTTAAACTATCTAAATTAAGGTTAACATTCTTGATTTTAAAGATTATTCAATTTTCACCATCCATTTTGACATAATTTATTTGCTAAGTAAACGATGTCGAAAAAAACTAAAATTTTATTTCTAAGATCGAAAACAAGATTATAGTACCGGTGCTCCGATACTATAGATAGTATAGTAGCTTTTGTATTTTATATATTATTGGGTCTTAATTTACTATATATATATATATATATAAGATGAGTAATATAGTTATCAAAGCAAAAACATTGGTATTCACTTTTTAGTACTTAGATCAGATTTCATTAATGAATTTTAATCTTTGAATTAATACTATTAACATGTGGAACTCAACCCTAGAAAGACTATTCAATATTAGGGGTGAATCGCAATTCATCCAATCGGCTTACAATTTTTGATCACAGGAAGTAAAAAAATCATAATCAAATACTCTATACTTCGAGTATATAGTAGCTCTATATTACACACAAACACATCTATATAATCGTTGCTTATATCAAAATCTGTATTGATTATTAGGTACAAATTAATTCATTGATACTGCGGGACAGTCGTCGGCCCTCATGAACTAGTCAGAAATACCCGAATCAAAACTGCGCGGATAGACCACGCTACGAAGATCAGGAAACGATATCGAGCACGAGGCCTGACCCCGCCTCAGTGCATGTGATGCAAAGTTTACTAGACATATGGTCTCATACGTACTGGATTGATAGCAATGGATCAATCAAGGAGAGGAGAGAGAGGATAGAGAGAGAGGAGAGTGATAGATAGGAAGAGAGATTAGAGAGAGAGAAGAGAGGAGAGAGAGAGATGAGAAAGAGGGGGCGGGGGGGCGTGATCATGCATGCATATGCATGGGCCACCTCGGGGAGTTGTCCTCATGCATGTCAACTACCACCCCCCTCAGTACGAATTTTGGCGCAGAGATCCGCGCAGCTTTTGGCGGAAGCATGCAGCTTGGACACAACGTTGCTGGGGATGATATGCATATTTATATTTGTCCAATATATATATAATACTAAAATTCTTTTTTTTTTGCCTTTAGTTTTTCCACAATTTAAGTTTTTGAAAAAGAGAAACGACTGATTCACATAGCATAGTAGAGGATTCTGAGTTCGAATCAGCAATATAATCAATTGCCTCATTTAATTTCCTCCATTTACTTGCGATTTGGATATCATTAGTTAAAGAGCATCAAACAAAAAAATTCACACTATTAAAAAATCTCGAGTCCAGACAAATGCATTCACTACAACAGAATTAGATAATAGCTAGGGACACATTTTGAAACAATTTTGTTTAAGTGTCCCAGCCAAAACTTTTTAAAAAGATCTACTAAAACCTAAATATAAAGTCCAATCCAACCAAAAACAAAAACTTACTCTACTTAATCCACCTCACCCAGCCTACTCGGGCCGATTACAAATAGAAAAGAAAAAAAAAATAGAAAAATCAATTACCATTTCTCCTTCTCCACTCACTCAATTCTCTGAAATTCTAGATGAAGAGCCTCTCGTTCTCCTCCTCCTCTGCCACCGCAGCCACTATAACAAAAACGGTCTATAGCGACACTTTTAAATGTAGGTACATGTCAAAAAAGTGCTGCTAGCTAAAATTACCGACACTTTTAAAAAGTGTTGCTATATATGGGGTCGCTAGATATATAGTGACTGTTAAAGAGTGTCGCTATAACCTAAAAGAGTACTGCTAATTTACCAATACTTATTTAAGCATTTAGCAATCGCCGAAACTCTATCGCATTGGCTGCAGTAGCGGATGAGGACGACAAAAAAGGCTCTTCGTCTAGAATTTCAGTGGATTGAATGAAGAGAGAAGAAAAGATGGTAATTGAATTTTCTTTTTTTTTTTCTTTTCTGTTTGTAATCGGGCCAAATGGACTGGGTGTGGTGGGTTGAGTAGAATAATCTTTTATTTTTGATTGGATTGGGCTTTATATTTAGGCCTTAGTAGATGTTTTTTTAAGTTTTAGTATAAATGGAACACTTATTCAAAAGTGTCCCAAATATGTGTCCCTATAACCTAATTTTGTTGTAGTGAGCCGACGAGGTAAAGTTCTGGCGGCTGCTATATGCTTAATAAATGATAAATTAGCAGCATTCTTTTTAGCTTATATCGACATTTTTAAGCTGGCAAGTGCTATATATTTAGCGACCCCACATATAATAACACTTTAATAGTGTCAGTAATTTAGCTGGCATAATTTTTTTTTATCTGTACCGATATTTAAAAGTATCACTATACATCGTTTTTATTATAACGATTTATCATGCATGCATGTGAATACGTGATCACATGCATGCACATGCCATGCAACATGCATGGGGGCAACCAAAAATTTCGATGCATGCATGTTCCTCCCTACAACCTAAATTTTTTGCATCAAAATATATACTCTCATTAAATTGCATCTCCACGTGCTCGATAATATTAATTGGATTGTTATTTGGGCTTCAGTTTTGGAACTTAAAAAGCGTTAATTTATCTACGTATGTATATATCAAATCCACCGTTCATTAATTACTAGTAGCTAGCGCGCGAATCTCAACGCAATGTGAATGATAAATTTGTTATCGTGGCATTTCCACGCACCCCGAGTGTAGTTTAATTACACCTCTCTTGTGAATGTATAGTACAATGATTACGTGGTTTATTTGTACGTACCCAAGAATTGAGTTTAGTTACGTACACAAGAGTACGTAACCGTGTGTTGTTTAACTTCAAACAAAAACATATCAAAATTATCAAAAATTATAAATCATTTTGAATTTACCATCGGGCCCTTCAAAAATTTAGTTTTACTATATATTTTTCAGTTTATTTGATTTGAATCAGTTTATAAAACTCTGACTTTAAATTTTAAACTAATTTTTACTTTGATAAATTTATAATTGCGAGAATTGCATAAAATATTTATACTAACTAAATCTGTAAGAATAAATGACCTATTCAAATTTTAAAATTAAAATGCTATTGACTAAAATTAAATAAATTAAAGGATTTTTTATTTGGGAGAGTCCGAACCGAAGAAAAAGGAGGATTTCTTGATCTGCATTTTTCATTTTTCCCTTATAAAAATAACTCAAAATTATCTAATCCACAAGAACGAAAAGGAAAAAAGTTTCCATTGTACTAAGCTAAGGACGGGAAGGAAGAAAGCGAGTGATCTGGTAATTCCTCTTCCTCAAAGCAGTCCTTCCTGGAGTCTCAACAAATAAGTAATTATTACGATATGTATATATTATATATATATATCAATCAATATCGTTTTATTTTTTATATATATATACATAACTATATGTATAACTATAGCAATATAACTATATAACTATAGCAACTATAGCTAGTATAACTATAGGTAACGTATATAACTACTAACGTATATAACTAAACTAACGTCAAATGACGTAAATCTAATCTACCTAATGTTCTATTCAGTTCAGGAAAGAAGACAAAGTAAACACTAACACCTAACCTACTTTTTTGTCTACTTGAGTTCCTATATCTTCTCATTTCTTGCTTCCTAACTTACTTTCTTACCAACCTTTCTTTCTTTACGTTATTGATCTTGGCATACATATACCTAAATGTTTTTGAAGTAGTACCCATCTTTGATTTTTGCTCTATAGCTTCATCAAGACTGCTCAGTCATTATAATAGTAATCAAAAATCAATGAAGCTGGGTTATCTAGAATTACTAGTTTGAATTACTATTTTAATTCATTATTAAGTAACCAGCTAACATAGTAATTGGTAAAGAAAAAGAAAAAAAACCACGCTCCTTGAATGGTACTTAGGTGACTAAAGACGGCGAAGGCAATAACGACGACCTAACCGACATCCTGAACGAAGATAACCTGGACCTCAACCAGTTCCATGACGACGTCCGGTTCGACATCTCCCATAACGCTCTGTTGGTCTTCGTCTCCCATTTTATGCTCCATGAAATAACGAATCAGATCGAAAATACCTTCGAAATTGTTAAATGCCTGACCAACACCGTAATCGCGAAAATAAACGCTTAGGAAAACAAATTAGGATCTTTACATTTTTTCATGGAATCTAATGTATGAGAAAAATGAAAAAAAGAATAAAATAATTGAACTTTAATTTAACGGCAAAGGAAGAAGCTTAATATAGTTGTGAAATGAGGANATTTCAATTTTAAAATGTTGGATAGTGAAATTAAAATTTTGAATGGTTCAATTCAAAATGATTTATAATTCAGATAAGCTCTATACACTTATGTCGGAAGAAATATTAGCTCAACTCTTCTTGAAAAGCAAAAATAAAGGAAAAGGATTATATACATAGAGTTAGGCTACTATACTATTATGAGTATAGAGCCTTTCATACTCATAAATCGTTGTCGATAATAAATCCTCATAATCAGCGATTTGTATCGTTAAACATGATCAAGAGTATTTGAAATTTCTAAAAACCACAATTTATAATTTTTTAACTGATAATAAAGTCTATCAAGTGAGTATAAAATTAATAGTCAAAATCGAACGACCTCCTAAAATGAGAGAATCGGATTCTTCAATTTAAGATTGGAGTTTTTGATCTTTATCTATATAGTGAATATAATTTTCTATCAAAAATTCAATTGATTTTGATTTTTTATATGGTTAAACTACCAACTATTAATTCCATACGGACCATGAAAAGTTGTCAATTTTGAGATCTTTTGATCGTAAGGTAAATAATATCGAAAAATTATAAAATTTAATTTTTAAAAATTTTAAATGCTCTAAATAATATTTAACGGTATGGATCGTTGATTTGAAAGTTTTATCACCGAAAACGATTTATGAATACGAACCCTATGTATATATAGAGAGAGAGAATATGAATTCAAGTGAACGAAGATGAGCACAAAGGAGCTAATTGCCATGGTCTGAGAGGATAAAACCCTAGATAGCTAATTAATAACTGTGAATTTTATTTTTTTTAAAAAATTCACTGCAAAAATGTCAGGTCGTGGCATTCCGGACCACTGACACGTGTCCCCCCTAACGCGGGGCCATGCGGGCCCCACCCCCTCACGAAAAGTTCCAAAAAGCAGCTCGAATTAAGGGCATGTTTGTTTGTCTGGAAGTGAGGGGGAAGGGGAGAGGAGGGAAGTCGTTTTCGCCATAAACGATCATTTTCATTGTTTGGTTCACCGTGAAAAAGTTACAGTTGGAACTCGAGTTAATCTTAAACGGCGTAATTGACTTCGGCCCATCGTGGGCCGAAGTCAATTACGGTGAGGAGTATTGGTGAAAAAAAATAATAAAATAATAAAATAGATAAAGATAATTATATTTAAATATATTTAATTACATTACTAATTAATCTTTTATTCCGTTGGATATATTTAAAATGATAAAAATTGGATTTAGTTTTAAGTTTTAATATTTTTTTTTATTTAGGTTGTACAATCTAAAATATAATAAAGTTTAATTATTAAAGTATTAATTATTTTTACTTTATAATTTTATTATTGTATTACTATTATTTTTGTATAAAAAAATAATTTAGTTATTTTAAATTAAATTTATACTTATAAAAATATAATTATTATCTTTATTTATTAAATATTTATTATTTATATATAAATTATAAGTTTTAAATCTACACTTTTTACCAAACAACAGCAGTAACTAAATAAAACATCACTTTCCATTATACGAAACAAACAAAGCATCAATACCTTCACTATAAAACTTCACTTCAATTCAAGGTCCACTTCAACCCAAAGTTCAGTTTCATTGAAACAAACATACTGTAGTGTACTACTACAAGGCCCTTCTCAGATGAGAAATACTGCTTGTACATCCAAAAGTTAATTTAGAGAGAAATTTTATATATATTTAATTAATTCATTTAGCATGTGTATTATAGTTGGTTAAAGATTTGATCATTCGTATTTGAAATTTTAAATTTGTAATCTAATTATTTTATAATTTCAGTATGTTTATATACCAAACGAATAAAAATATCTCTGGGTAGTGTAGGCGCCACCCCTGAGTGAATGTTCCAAAGGCAGCTAAAGAAAATGTAGTGAATACAACTTATACGTCAAAAAGTTTAGAGAAAAATTTTACATCTAATTAATTCGCTGTTCGTACTTAGCACTAAGGGGGGTGTCAATGAGCCGAGTGAGCCGGCTCATTAAAATATCGAATAAAAAAATTTAGCTCGTGTTCGGCTTGTTAATAAACGAATCGAACACGAGCTGGCTCATGAGCTGGCCAACGAATAATAAGTTAAAAAAATTATATTGAATATGTATAGAAAAAATAAATTTATAAAATTTTATCCGTTAGACTTTGATCTAATGGTTGAGACTTTACATATAAATAAGTTTTTTTATAATTAAGCTTGCCTTTATATTTTTATTCTGCTAAAAATCAAATAATAAGAATATATATATATAGTAGGCTGGTATGCTTATGGAAGCACGGAGCCCTCCGTGCTTCTACTTTGTTTTCGATGTTCGGACTTTTGAATCGACGATCGGCTCCATTAGAGTTGATCTAGAGTATTTGAAGTACCTAGAAAATAATTTTTGTGATTTTTCGATATTATTTGCCTAGTGATCAAAGGGACTCAAAATCAATAATTTTAATGGCCGTGGTGAGCCGGTTGCAAGTTTAACGGTGTAGAAATATCCAAATCGCATGAAATTTTATATATATCACGCAGAGCATACGAATACTTTCGTGCCTCGCGAGGAACGAAGGTGAAACAAAAGCTACAAACCTGAAAGCTTAACCGCTAGCCGAGGCAATCTGAACTAGATCTCATAAACTTCATAGATCTTTTATTTAAAACGCTAAAAAGCTATAGTAAACAGATCACTAGTTTCACCGAGTTTTAGTTACCGACTTTTATTTTTAGAATGTTTTATACTACTATACTGTAATTTTAAAATCTAGTTTCAATAACTAGAACAAATATACTATATTTCTTAAAAGATAA